>NW_013651701.1:172250-258453 GCF_000499385.1 Eimeria necatrix | reverse complement strand
AGTAAGGTGTTTTCCACGTACGGGCTTGATATATTGTGCCTTGGCCTTGCGAGTGCGTATCGGCACGCTGCCGAAGCCAGGCAAATATCCATTGCCTTTGGCTATAAGTTTCCGAACGCAGCATGTACTGCTGGCACAGAAATGGCAATCTGCACTAGGCAACATCAAAAGGCTCTCTCCATGCCGCTTACATGCTGTGCATTCATCAACCTTTCGCGGTGCTGCTTAAACGGGAAGCGGTAGAGAGCAATGTGCAGACCAAAACTGCATCGCATGAGGTCAGTAATCGGTGTACTAAGCGACAACTGTAGCGCACTCTCTGCATATAGTCAAAGTGGTGCACAGAACGACAACGTCCAAAGTGCAGCAGTTAGCCGGAAGATCAAGGAAGCAAACGCTTTTCACGCGTTGTCCTGGTCCACCCAACGCACCCACTGAAATATTTGAGGTCATTGTGACTGTATACAGCTGCATTCTACTTTTGAAAAGGCTTTAACAGCAATTACATTGTTGAAAGAAGCTAGTGCACTAGTGCAGTCTGCCCGGCTCGTGGCCTGGCTCAAGGTGCACAAATGAGCAGTTGCGTGCGGCTGGCGAGAAGCACCTTCCTATTTTCGCAAATTTTTAGGCGACTGGAGTCATATGGCACGCAATAGCTATTGAATTGCACCAAATCATTACATGAAAGCAGAGCGACTACGCGAATGTTGTCGTGCAAGATCCAGAAAGTCGCATAAGTTAGAATCCCTGCAGCAAGCATCGCTTGCAGCACTGTGAGTCATCACCACACAATGTAGGCAACTATACTAGTCTCCCAAGACTAGAATCACAATAGAGAAGCTTGCAAAAACTGCTGCTTGGCAGAAATATAAATCATCAACATATGTATTCGCACAACAGCACAGTTATATAAAAGAAATAGCGCACCTCCTGCTGTTGCCGCAGGGTCGAAGGAACTGAACTAACGCGGACTGAAACGCACTGTTACAGATTGTGGTTTCTTAGGCACTATTAGAAATTCCGATGGTGCCATGCTTGACGGTTCATTCAGCGTTTAAATTTCGGCCGACGCGTGATGCAGCAGCAGATATCTTGCGCAAAATCTGCAAATAGCATGCAAGCTAACCACCTGCGTCTGCTGCCACTTCGGCAAAATCGTTCCTCGAAGGAAACTATTAAGGCTACTCTACGTACTTTCTTCGATTTCTGAAATGTGGTTTGAGTGTAGTGAGAAAAACCGTTCAGCCATCATCAAAGAGTTCGGCTGTTGAAGTGCATCTGAGACTCACCTAGCAAGCAGCAGTACACTCCTTAGGGGCACAGCATGTTCAGAAACTCAAGACACTTGCTCGCTCTGCAGCACCTGTGAGACATGCATCATTTACACATGCACATGTCCCGCCGTTAGCACGCTGATCATCCTACATATAAAACTGCCCCGCACTTCTGCAGCTCTGACACTGAAGAAGCGCAAAGGCAACGTCCTTACAACTAAGTTGCCACGCATTGAACCCAGCATAGTTCCTCTTAGCGCACAAGGATCGCACTGACACTCATGCATAATAAAGCCGAATGGGTGTTATGCAGCTTCATCAGATCCACATCTGCTCACAAGCACGGCGTCCGCAATGCGCTTGTGAGGTCATTGAAGCTCGTGTGTTAGCGGGACGGCCTGCAAATACATTGTGTTCCGAGCGCAAAGTGTGAATTGACGACGCACCTTCTGCAAGAAGAGAATGCAGCCCAACGTCAAGAAGACGCTTGTGGTGTTTATGTTGGCTTCAACTATAAATCCAGGACCTTCCATAGTAACGGCTGTGTTTTGGGGCCGGGAGCATCCATCCGCACCTTTCGCAGCAGTTTTCTTCTATTTGTACGCACAGCCTGTGCTAGCTCGCCGTTGGCCTCATAAATATTCGCCGCCTCCCTACTAGCAGACACTAAAATGCTTCTGCTCATAGCAATACCCCGGCAGGCGCCGACTATGGCTTGCATGACATTATCTCGGCGTATGCAGAACCCCACACTGGAGAGATTCGTCAGCCAGCATGCGATCAGGAATAGATCAGGTATAGAAGCTATCTCAAACCGGTGCAAAAAGGTGCCGGCTACTGCTCACAATACGTTTTGACACGCACAGCTGCAACGGCATCGGCTCGGGCGTACTGAAGCCTTTGCAGCGTGTTCCTGGCTACGGCAACCCTCTCCAGCAGTTTTTTCAGTTAACTTACTGCGGTTCCGCAACCAGCAGCGCCAGAGGTAACAGGCGTAGCAGTCGGGGACCTGCTGCTGTGCTCAATATCGGAAACAAACCTTAAGCCTCATGCTTACATTATGCTTCGTGAAAATGGCGCAGAGTTTTCAAGGAGAGCTTTTCATCACACTGGGTCAGACAAAGCATGCTGCTCATCTACGTACAAGCGGTGAGTGACTTCCTGCAAGCAGCAGCTGCAGTGCTCATCGTATGTTCCACGAAATCAGCTGGCAAACGGGCTTCAAACTGTACTTCGCGTCCAGAGCTCACAATGAAATGCATTCCTTGATTTTACTTGACGTGACCCGATGCTGCCAGTCGCAGACGTCAGATGCACGCACGGCCTTTGGATTGAACAACAAAAGTAGCTTTCGCGCACAACCTTTCTCATAGTAGGCAGCAAGGCTGAACAATACCCTTGCCATTCTTGTGTCACTGCGAGAATAAATCAAATCAGCGCCGGAACAAAGTTTTAGCTACAGGCATGCTGGCGCTAGCTCCCAACGAACTCTCTGCAGGCTCAGCAAAGCCGTGCGCAAACGGCCTTTGGATTGAACAACAAAAGTAGCTTTCGCGCACAACCTTTCTCATAGTAGGCAGCAAGGCTGAACAATACCCTTGCCATTCTTGTGTCACTGCGAGAATAAATCAAATCAGCGCCGGAACAAAGTTTTAGCTACAGGCATGCTGGCGCTAGCTCCCAACGAACTCTCTGCAGGCTCAGCAAAGCCGTGCGCAAATTTCCAGTATCTCGTGCCCACGTTTGAAGAAATACTCTACAATATGGACTTTGTTCGATGCTTACGTCCAGAGCGTGCCTTTTTTGCAACTCTGCGTACGTACTTTGGCTGTCTTAGCTGTGCATTCCAACGCACTCTCTGAGTGCGGGCTCAACAAACCCATGCACAGTCGTGTTTTGTGGTAGAGCTGTGCGAAAAGAAGCAGCAATATTTCACCGGAATTGGTGAAAACTAATATCTTCTTCAACCCTACGATACGCCAAGCATTCGGCACTATTATTGCACAATGTTGTTTCTTTGTGATGACTACAACACAACACCAGCAAAGTGCATGCCCCATTGTAGCAGCCAGAAGCGCCCAGGGGTTTGGAATCATCCAGAAAGTGCATGTTGCTTAAACACGGCGAGACACACTCTCTGCGAAAAATTCAAGACGCTAAATACGGCGAGCATCATTTAGGGAGTTATGCTTAGAAAGTAAAAGTGCATTATGTTTGTGAGGGCAAGAAGCGTTATACTCACCCGCTGCATGTTTCAAAAGATGTCGCGACGCATTGCGTCAATTTAATGTGAAAAGCAAACATAATTAGTTGAATGCCCTCTCTAAGCGTGTGCAATTTGTCCTAGCCCAGCTCCGGTTTCCTGGAACGACAAAACAGAAGAATACTCACTTTCTGTGGAAGTAGTGGCATGGTAACAAGAAATGCACTGTCCATACTTCACGATTTCCGCCCTTGTTGATAAGCTTATGAATTGCCAATGGTTAAGCAATTTCTGAGCCGACGAATCGTCTGTCCCTAAGCAGGATTCGCACAGCCTGAAGAAAAATGCCAGATGGGGTTTCTTTCGCTCACAAATTTGAAACATTTCCAGGCTTTGCTTTTTTTTTAGCAATGATTATTTCAGTAGACGAGCTTACAAGCGAACAAAACCCACTTTCTGCATTCGCATGAGTTGCAGGGGTGTCAATCATCAACCGGCGGTTATTTCGGGTGTGACAGCAATGCGCGAGTATTTGAACGCTCAAATTCATGACTCTGCCAAAAAGGTGTAAAGCGTTTTTGTTGGGAACTGTAGTCACGGGCAGCGCTCACTCAGCCCTACTCGTATGCTACATGAGCTTCGAACTCTATTGACACACTGCCTTTACATTCCAAATGGCCATCAGCGGGCTTTTCATTCTTGACCTGACTACATGCGTACCAACAAACTATTTCATTGTGCAGTTCACTCCAAAACACCCACATGCTGCAAGTGCAAAAGGCGCAAATTTTGAGCTGCTCAGCCAATGGTTTCACGCTCTGCTCAACGATGCATCTGGCACTTCTTAAACCGTCAGTGACGCCTTTTCTTGCAGCAGTGACGCACGTCCTAGATTGCAAGGGGTCAGTTCAGCGCACTGATATGATCACTAGAGCAAGCCTGGCTCATAACTGGTTAATAGGTACGCCACGTACTGCATCTCGAGACACTAGCATGCTGCTTAAGCATTTGCGACCTGATTCATCAAAGACAATGAAGAAGTCCCATTTGTGAAAGAATACAAGGCTTGACGCGCGTGCTTCTCGTAGCCTCCAAAAAGCGTGCAAAGCAGGCGCAATTGCAGCTTCAAGCGTGCTGATAACTTACGTCCTACCACGAAAAAGATCATAAGAGGTCTTTCGTTCTTGCAGAGCTGCCACTGTCTTTCTGGTGAGATGGTGTGAGGGTGGCTATCTACCCGTGAGACCCTTCTGGCGGAAACCTACTCCCTGGATCCGCATTAACGAATACCCGACCTCTCTTTAGGGCGAGAAGAAGAAACTTCTTTGGGTTTGATTTAAGCACGGAATAATAATGCTGTTAAATGCCTGATATCCTGCTTGCTCGTGGGCTTAAGACATAAACCAAAAGCTTTCTCAGGCAACTGGCTGCATATGCCTGGCAGCACTGCTGTCCACCCCAGCAGCTGGTTCGATGTCGCACTTGCTGCGCATTCAATATGTGTGCTTGATAGAGAGTGGCGTCAAGAAAGCTGATGTCGCATTCAATCGGGAGTCACTTTACGAAAGCTAACGATTTTCTTTGCAATGGCGGCATACTCCCTGAAATCGCCGGACTTTTGCTCTGGTATCACTGTCGAGCTGCGGCAATCATTTTCTATGCATACCGTGTTTGCACTATAAGCACATCAGTGCCGCCCAAGCAGATCCTCAGAGACCCGCAATGGCCCTGAATGCGCGCGGCACGGCAAATATTAATGGCTCGCCAGAATCGCGCTGAATTGCTAGCATCACTCCAATTACTGCGCTGTACGCACTGGCTGTAGATTCGACCCCCTTATTTTGCAGCACCTTTTACACATTTGAATTTTCCATAAAATCTTCCATAATGCCGCTTTGACGCTGTGAGGCTCCGTAAGTGCTTGCTTCCCCAACGCACAATCTGTGCAGAGCATAAATATTAATTGCCTTCTACATCCCTGCTCCTGAGCGATTTGCCATGTTTCTTACGAGCTGGAGCCGACCCAGTCGCAGAGCAAACCAGCGTGCATATGCTCCACATAGCGCGCACTGACGTACCAGCTTTGCATTCAGTAAGTCGCTTGACGAGGTGGCAAATAGGATGGCGAATAATGTGTTTTTCTGTGCGGTTCTGGTTTCACTTGAAACAGTGAACGCCTACTTCCACAACTAGAGCACGCGCCATGAGCGTTTCAGCGTACCACCTGCAAATGAGCCCTGCTGGCCATTTCGGACTGACTGTAAAGAGCAGTCCATGGAGATGCAGGCAAGCAGTAGGAATTTTTATTTTACGGTTTCGTTCGCTTATGGAGTCCGCCTTCAATGTGCCGCAGAAACGAACTCTCTGCAATCATTGGAGTCCTTCCAACGGAAACGAGATCGTTCGTGGATGCATCAAGCCAACCTACAGATCAGGCAGCCTGCTGTTGGTTAAACGGCCATATTGTCCAGTTTTTAAGCATATATAAAATGGAACGTTTGCGAGTAGAGTCCATATCAAAGTTAGGAGCCGCAATAAAAACGGACACATTGCCAGAACGTCTGTCCGCTTAACAACGTTCTTAGCATTTAAAGAAAGCCACTTGTAAATCACAAAGGAAGACAAAGAAAGCTTCTTGTACATGACGACGGTATGTAGAATAAAATAGCGTACAACCTGAAAAGACGATGGGCAGACGAGTACTGGAAAATGTGAAGGAAGTATCGCGCATGATCGCGTTAGATGCCCAAGTTGGCAACTGGACAAAAGGCGTGGTCCAACTACATAATCCGTGCTCTTATCTTACTTCCTGAAACCCAGATACAGTTCCAGCCAGTAGACAAATCTACTTGAAATCAGGGCAGAGGTATTTGTATCGATTCCTGACTGTAGGCAGAATTCGTCTGGCTGTCAACGCAAAGCACATACAACCTGCAGCGATGAATGCGGTCAACGCGTGTGCTAGAAACATTTTTCAATCCCTGAGTTAACTTCAGGCTGCTCGATACCACACACTGCTGTCCTTAAGAATGATCTGACAAAGATATTACAGATATCTACCAATATTAATGCAAGGCTTTAGCATGTATCTTTGGGAGTTCCCAGCAGTTCTGTCACTCGAGGCCTGCAGTAGATGCTTTCACGGAATACTGATTGTCAGGGGCGCTGATGCCTGTGCGATTACGTCACGTTGCTTACTCCCTGTGCATAAATATGCAGTACTTGGTATGATTCCAGAAACTTCTTTCAATTAATTACGTTTCTCTTCATGGCACCAGCTTTCCGCCGGACTAATATAACGATGTTCTGCAATGTTTAAATACGTCACATACTCCCTGAGTGGGAGAGGGATGATATACGCTCTCACGTTACACGCAGAAAAACGAGAACGAAAGAGCTATTTAATAATTCAAAAGAAGCGAACGATTATCACGCTTGGCCGTTCTTGTGTTAAGTTTTCAGTAAAATTGAAGTGCCAGTGATCAGCCCTCAAGGTCCTCTTAAACTCAGTTTACGACTTACACGCTGCTCCTGTTGCGCTCATTCCAAAATTAGGAACAAGGTTTATACAACACGAATCTGTAGCGAATCGGTGAGCACCCCACCTGCTGCCAGCAGCGAATACGACGTACGGACTTGTAAGCAGCGAATCTCCGGAACAACGATCCTGCATTGGAAGATGTTCACTTTGCAGTTATTATGTGGCCCCCTTTCAGTAGGGGGCAACGAAACAAACATATGCCATACAGCCTGCGCAGAGTGTTGACAGGTCCTCTTTAAGCGTCATCAGGTAGCATCGTGTAAATCATGGGCTTGCCATGAGCTACACGACGCTACTTGACGATTGGTGAATATACAGTGCGCCTGTGTTGATGCGCGGGAATCTCGAAAGCCACACTCTCTAGCGATAAGCGAGCAAAAAGTTCTATCCAACTTATTTGTATTCGGCGAGCATATACAGTGGCACATTCGAAATAGCATCTAAAGTACAGAAAGCATATTTCAATGTTTGCACATCACAGTCGGCAAGCTGACGTTCGTTCGGACGCACTCTCTGCATAAAAAAGAGAGCTACCGCTGATTCTTGCTTATTTTTTGCATACGCATGTATTCTGCTGCGGCGCGCCGCTTCACATGCCAGTCCCTGGGGCAGCAAATATCTGAAACGCACTTCCTGGAGTAATCGCGTCCCCGGCGAGCATATATAGTGGCACATTCGAAATAGCATCTAAAGTACAGAAAGCATATTTCAATGTTTGCACATCACAGTCGGCAAGCTGACGTTCGTTCGGACGCACTCTCTGCATAAAAAAGAGAGCTACCGCTGATTCTTGCTTATTTTTTGCATACGCATGTATTCTGCTGCGGCGCGCCGCTTCACATGCCAGTCCCTGGGGCAGCAAATATCTGAAACGCACTTCCTGGAGTAATCGCGTCCCATACGTGAGACATGGCTTATTGCATTTCTGCGACAACGCTTTAGCATCCTTGTGAATCCAGTGACCCAGCATCGTGTGCAGTACGGGCAGGGGCTCTTTAAGGGCCTTTACTGCGGAGCGCTTGCCCTTCAGTACCTTTATTGAGCTCTGCTGAAGCTACTTAAGGTGCGTTTTACGGCTCCTAGGCTCACTAGCTTCTCGTGGACAGCAACACCGCAGAAAAGGACTAGCTTGCAGTGCCAACAAGCTGTCAAAGCTCGCTAGAAACTAGGCACGTGTATGGGAGCAATGGGTCTGCAAAACTGTGCAAGCGACGGGTGAATTAGCCTCCTCATATGCATCGATTTCTTCCCGTATCATGCAGTGGGCAAAAGGGGGTTTTTAGTGCAACAGCCACTATAACTGTCGTTGCTACGCACGCACTGAGATCCACAGCAAAGCTGCAGTAAAGCACTTGTTGGATGCCCGATTCAATCAACAAGGGCATCCAATATACTTAGGCAGCAAAAATAGAGCTACCGCTGCTCCTCTGTAATAAATAAGCCGACCGACTTCCTGTGTGTATCCAAAGCAAGTTTAGTCAGGTGGAGCTTCAGTAAGCGCAAAGACTGACTTGCGAGGCCATGCGAATATTAAGCTATTATTTTTGTCAGAAGCTGCCCATGTGCGTGCCTCTACCATTCATTGTACTTTTATTGCTTCTTTTGCGTTATGAAAAATATTGCTTCGGCCGGCGTTTGTCTAATATCAAGCTCACTCTCTATTGGTGAAAGTGGGCTTGCAGATGCGCAGGTTACAAGCAGGCAACCGCAGTGTTCCGCGCCAACACCTTAGCTGGGATCATACGCCGCGTAGTCTCCTGAATGGCGTACCATCTGCAACCACAGGCAAAGGGGTGCTCACAGGAACTTACAGCGTCCACTCAAAGTATACTGCACGTACGCACGATTTGGAACATTAATGTGAACATTTTCTTGACATATGTACTCCGCTTAGTCTCACAAATACCCAAACACACTGGCTGTGTACGTCTCTAGCAGGTAGAACACAGTTAGCCTTCTGCATCTGCAAAGATGAAGCAACTCGGGTCGTACGAAGGTCGATCTATTTAAGCTGCACGCATGGACTGATAATAGTTTGCCATTGCTAGAGGGAAAACAATAATTACTTCCTGTGGATTTAAAAGACTCGCTCGCTTGGCAGGCACGAAAGTGAGGAATAGACTGCGTGCTGCAAAAAATCAGGCTTTTATCTAAAATGAACGAACAGACGCTGCCATAGTCAGTGAGACGCGGATAACCATACTTGCTGGGTTGAAGCACGTTTTTATAGACCTGTCGATTTCAGATTTAGTACCACCCGCAGCTTTTCTCATTATTAGTGCGCTGGGCTTTTCTCTAGCTCTACTTAGATATCAGTGGGATGGTCGATTCATGCATTCCGTGCAATTTTCTTATCGCCTACTGTCTGAATACGTCGCAGCAGTAGTTTGTAGCAGGCTGCTCATGTCAAACAGAGGGAGAGAAGCGCACGCTGTGAATAGAGCATCGTAGCATGAAGCGGCCGCCACTGCGGATCTTCCCTACCGTATTTCTTAAGGCATGCGTCACGCAACTCATAAAAAATGCGTAACTCGTCTAAAGACTAAATTTTCCATCCCGCGAATCTTTGCTCAAGCGTACTTCCTAATCATATCGCCCGCCTTAAGCGCCTAAGCCCGTTATATAAGAGGCCATATAAGAGGCCAACGGCAGCGTCACTTGCAGTTCATCGATGGCGCAAGGTCCTGTCTATGCCTCATATCTTGGGATAGTTTGTGAGACGCACTGACTGCACATAAAGCGTAAAGCGCTTATGTGTCACATTACGAAAACTTTAATGCTTTGACTATGTGCATTGTACGCTTCGCACCTCGCCGTGCAAGCCGGTCATTTGTAATGTTTCATAGATTTCGTAACATAGCTTTTTCAAGCATATCAAGCGCACGTCCTGAGGCAGCGCAGCCATTACGAAGAACAAGTGGCTCAATCACCAGTCGACCGTGATATGTGATGCATAACTTGGGTGACCAGCACAGCTGAGTACCACAACATACAAACTGAAACAAGCACGAATCAGGTACCTTTATCGCTATCGTGGCACATTTCTCCTTGCACACCTCTATATTTTTGCAGTATTGTCACTCTGCAACAATTCTTGCCTATGGCTGGATTCTCATCTTTTAATACCCCTTATTTGGCCCACTCGAAAAAAACGCACCAACTGCAGGAAGAATCACCAAATAAGCCGCGTTTGACACAAGACATAGCTGAAGTGTTTGCATCAAAGGCTTTTGTATTTACTCAACAAGATCGCCCTAGCTGCACCTGCACAGGAGCGTACAAACTGCAGCCGAGTCGTGAAGGTTGCCATTTGCATTTGCTGGTTTCATCTAATTAAGGAAATCAAATGCACATTTTCAATTCACAGTAGAGTACGTGCTATGTTTCTGCGTCTAATATAATCGCGGCAAAACGCACCCACTGTAAACGACAGAAGCTGCTTGGTATCCGTGTTATAGCACTGCGGATAGGTTCAGAATAGAGCGTGCCAAGGACGCCATGCGAAAAGTACTGCTGCGACACGCATGTCCAAGAGAGAGTGAACTATGATAAGGTAGCATTCGTACTAACTTTGAAGATGAACGCACTTCCTGCCGGTTGGTAGCATTTCTCGCATAGTTGTCGGTTTATAACTAGTGTTCATATCTGCATTCATAGAAATGTCCACCACGTTGGCGCGTGACGAGCAAAGCTTGTGTATAATACGTGTCTTGAAGCAACTTCTGACTACATGAGCCAACAATTTTCCCACGTCTTCTCACAAAGGGCAGCTCGCATGCTGCGCAAGCCACAAACTTTGCACGCTTGCTTTTCACAGTGCCCGTCCTTATTACGGCATGGCATCTTCAACTTTTGCAGTTCTAGCCTTCAATTCTGCATAAAAGGAGTTTATGAAGGTTATGTGATCGCAGGAATGCCCAAATCTCACTCTTTTCTGGCAAATATATGCATATTATGCCTCCAGTTTTCATTGCTTGCAAGCAAATGTTTAGTTCTTTGCATTTCGGCAGTTCTTGGTCCCTTTGAAGGCTCATGGAATTGAACAGTTCCATTATGGTTGTTCTTTGCAAACACAAGTAGCGGAAACTCAACATAACCTTCTGCTTTGTCATCGTTTGCTGGGAAATATGCCGTTCCTCCAGGGCATCAGCAGCCCTTGGTTTTAGGGTGCTGGACGGTTTTAGTAATTCCCTGTTGCCTTGTCTCTGCAGAAAATGCAAAAACTCAGTGTACCGCGTCTCTTGCTCTTCCACCGCTTGCTCGCAGGCTCTTCGCTCTTCTAGAACATTGGCCGCTTTTACTTTCCACGGAGGCTAGCGACTTTGGCGAGCGCTCTTAAGCTTCCTTCATAGCGAAATTTCAGCGTGCCTTGTCGTTTTCTTTGCCGTTGCGCGAAAAGGTATACCATATATGAAGCCATACATTTCTCTACTACAGTTCGGCCTCCACCTACGCAAGGCCGCTTGAGGAGCGCCTTAGTGCTTACGACCTGCAGGCAAAAGTGGCAAATTCTCAACGCAACTTGTCCTTCGCTTTGACATCGTTTGACAGCAAAAGCTTCGTCCTTCTTGCATTTGTACCTGTTGATCTATACGGAAACCCAGTGGTTTTGGCGGCACGCTAATTCAGAAAACTTATATAACTCGGTCTCCACCTACGCAAGGCCATTTGAGGAGCGGCTAATTGCTTACTCCCTGCAGAAAAACGTACCAAATTCTCAAGACAGCTTTTCTTCTGCTTTGCCATAGTTTGACAGCAAAAGCTTCGTTTTCGTTGCATTAGTGCCTGTTAGTCTATGCAGAAATGTGGTTTTGGCGACCCCCTAACTCAGAACACCAAAACGGCTCGGTCTTCACCTACGCAAGGGAGTCTGAAGAATACCTTAGTGCTTACATCCTGCAGACAAATCTGAACAAGTCTGGTCTGTTGCCTTACCATCGTTTGAAAGCAGAAGCTCCATTCCTATTTCATCGGTGCCTGTAGGCCTATACGGAATTCCAGTGGTGTTGGCTGCTGCTCACTGATCCAGACTAGTAATTCCAGTTTGTTGCCCGTACGCAGGGGAGGTTGAGGAGCGCCTTCGTGCTTACGTGCTGCAGAGAACAGTGGCGTTGAAACTTTGTGGAAGGTAGTGGGTTCAAACGAAGATGTGAAGCTTACTTGTTTCACACAGAAAATGTAGTCTCAGCATACCTCATCTTTTGCCTTGTCACTGCTTGCTAGCAACTTGCCTTTTTAATCCGTAGCTACCGGTCCTTATGGATGCCAAACGGTTCACAGAATTCCCGTATGAATCGACTCGATATCTTGTCTCTTGCTTTCTCATTGCCAAGATAAATTCTTTGATCCCACAGACCAGTGATATAGTGATCTTCATGGAGTTTAGAGGCACTAAGCAGTCGCCTAATGCATACTCCCGATACACCGGAAACCGAATTACCAGCGCACTCTGGTTTTCCCTTTGCCCCTGATTGCAAACTGAAAGCTAGTTCTCGTAACGTCATAGTCGCTTTCGCTATTCGCGGCCGTGACACGCCGCTAGTACTGCCCTGATCCTTACTTCTCGTAGGCAAGCGTGACAAAATCTCAGCATATCAGAGCTCTTCCTCGGTCACAGTTTTCCAGCAAATAGGCGGTCCTCTTAGCCTCATCGGTTACTTTTGGTCTTTGTGAAAATTATGCAACAATTTGACACATTTTTTTGCTTCTTTTGCTTCAATACTTCTTCGCGGATTCTTTGATGTGAAGCATTGGCAGTAGTGGTAGGTGCGCAATAACCTAATGCTTACTGCCTGGGGACCAGAAAACACAATATCACAAAATAATCACCTTTTGTGCCATAGCTTGCAAGCAGAAAGGTAGTTCATGTGGTGCAAAAATTGCGTTTTTTCTTCATGATAGATAAAGGGCTTCAGCAATGGCCTAATGCCTAAGTGACAAAAGTAGCAAAGTCTCAGCATACCATGGCTTTCGTTTCATCGTCTCTGGGAAGCAAATATGTTGTTATATTAGTGCACCATTAGCTTTTAATGCTCGTGTAGCTTAGAGGCTTTAACCAATGGACCACTGCATGGTACTTGCAAATGAAAAAGCGAATTATTATCAGTTTCTATGTCTTTCTTGTTTGTTGCATCGTAACGCAAAAGCAACACTCTCCCTGCGGTACTGAATCAGGCAGTTGTCCCATCCCATATCCGTGGGCTCTGAAGATACTGAGATGCCACCCTATGTGAGACTCAATTTTCAATGAAATTTGAGCGGGAGCTCACTGCGCACGCTCCTTCATTGCCGGATGTTGTTCAAAGCTCGCCCACGCCTTTAGTGGACAGCCTACAATACTGTGCCATCTCACATTTTTGAGGCAAAATAAATTGCACAACTCAGCGAAGACGTGAGACAAAGTTGGAATTCAGTGTCTCCCCCATAGGAGACTGAAAAAATGAGGCCTCCCTTACTTTCAGCTCTTGAAGCTTCCCAGTAATTGTTGGATGGTGCGGCAAACCTAAATCTACAGCAAGCACAAGTGCTGTCGAGTAGCTTCATCATTTGTTCGAAGCAGGCACTCACGACAATATTTCGAGTCATCGGTGTCCCTGTTGGCTTACTACCTGTCCGCATCATACGTCTTGGTAGATGCTAACAGACCTTAGCCGACTGTAAAGTTGGAAGACGATGCGCATGCCGGGGTGAAGCAGAAAAGCATACGCCAGCTACTTACAAAAGTATCCACCTCAATTTTACACCGGCTGCCAATAACCGAAACAAGAAATGCGAGCGTCGCTGCGGCCCTAAAGCAACAAGGGATTACAACTAAGCGGCGGCACGAAAACGCGAACAAACGTTTGCCTCAACCCAAGTTTGCAGCTTACAGACTGTACAAGCACCCAGTACCTGCTCGGACAATGTTCGTTGCTGCACGCCTTATCCATGGGTTTTAAATGCTGCATAACTCCTGCATGCCAGCCAGTTTCTGCTAGGTGCTGACGTCGAAATGCAGCATTTACCACATTGTATAAACCTAGGCACACAAAACTTATGCGTCGCCGAGGATCACTGAATGCTTATCAGCATATTGTCACGTGTTTCGTACAGGCGAATCACAGTACGCACGAGCTGGTCTTGGACGTGGAATCAAGCATGCAGATAGCGCTATGGGCTCCTGAACAGATTTTGACAGCGTTTACTCTGCATTAGCCTTCCACAAAAACGTCACGGCGCCTGAACAAGACACGTGCAGTATGCGCGCCATGCTGCCTTGTGAGGCACTCACCCACTATTTCAAAATCGAAGGGGGAACCGAAGCGTCGGGGATTTACGAGCGTACGAATGGCACCTTGCAGTCGCAATGTAGTGCCCATAATGTGGTTTCCTCAACCAGGTGTTAAAGAGCCATACTAGATTTTGTATAGTCTGTTCACAGCAAAGAAGGACGTACGCGCTGCATTTCGCGAGACGTCAACGACTAAGGTCCCGTTCAAGCAAACACAAGCGAATTTTGGAGCTACAGTCAGTGTCCACAGTCAGTGGCTTAAAGAGCCATACTAGATTTTGTATAGTCTGTTCACAGCAAAGAAGGACGTACGCGCTGCATTTCGCGAGACGTCAACGACTAAGGTCCCGTTCAAGCAAACACAAGCGAATTTTGGAGCTACAGTCAGTGTCCACAGTCAGTGGCAATACTTTTGATTAACGGAAACAGCCGTACCGTCTGAAACCGCAACTCCATCATCCCAACGAAAGCCTTCAGGTAATTTGAGCTTATCCGCCAGCGGTACGCATTCCTGGAATGCCCCTCAAATAGAAGCCGCTCCTTTGGTCACTTAAGACCCACTTCCTAGAATAAAGTCAGCCGTCAAGTAGTCACGGTGAGAATGCACAGACTCACCTTATAGTATCAACTATGCAAGAGGCAATCACTTCTCCCGTCCTAGGTGGCTCTGCAGTCAAAGCTAGTGTCCAGGGATCACAACCACAATATTTGACTAAAATGTTTCGTACATTCTTTTTTGAAAGAATTCACACTTTTGGAGCTGCTACGTCCTACTACCACTTGCTTCGGATCGGCTTAAGAGGCCAAATCCATTCATGATGCAAAACACAGGTGAAAACATACGCTCTTTAATTCCGTGCAGCGCTCTTGATATCGGCCAAGCTAAATTTTTTAGAAACTAGACGTTTCGGAAACTCTATGTTGTGTGTCTAATACGGCGGCATTTGCTAGTTGCGCGAAGACACACCCACTGCGGAGCTCAATTGTATTATGGTATTTCGAGACAGGTGATTTTGTGAGCTCAACTTTCACTGGAACATGACCAAAATATAAGCTTCTATGGTGAAGCTTGTCTAGCGCAAACTATGGCAAGTGGTGAATCAACCATACGGGCTGGGTTCCGAGGTGGCTCCTTCAGGTTCTAGCAACAGGCCTGTAATGCAGCGCAGTGGTTAATGCGAGCATTCAACTTCATTAAAAGGAAAATACGAAAATCGTCTCGACACAAAACTTCAAATTTAGCCGATTTTCTGACTATTCTTCTGTTCAGAAAGCGCACTAGCTGAGAAGTACCAGAATCTGCTGGCAGACGAAAGCATATACGTGCCCGAGCCATCACTTCACAATTTCATGCAAAGACCCTCGCACAGCTTGAGAACGTACTGTCTATCAAGCCTTCGTTGAACCCCATGCTGCACAGTTTAGGCGGGAAAACTAATTTATCTTTCCGCGCTTTCTGGAGAGACCAAAGGTTGCAAAAAGGAATGGTGCGTCGCTTGGACAGCATACTAAGACATGCGTCATCGGGATGCTATTGCAAAGAGGCTGAGGACAACTGTAACGGAAGAACGCACGAGCTGGACAGAGAGAAGGGTAAACGCGCAGCCAAAAGCAATTCAGCCACTCCGTTTTACGCATTAACGGATCTCCCAGCAGTGGTTCTACAACATCTGAAGAATGCTTACGTGCTGCAGCTCAGGAGGCATTGAGGAATGATTCTTTCTTAAAGTTACACAGTAATTGAATGCTTCTGAAGAGAAAGAGTTTGCAGCAAACAGGCAACTGTAGCTAATCATTGAGCTCACTGGCTGCGGAACCGCATGTGTGTTTCAAAGCCGGACTGAAGAACGTGTTGCGTTCGGCTCATGCGTACAGCTGTTTACCTACTTCGCTGGAGCCAGCCCATCGCATATTAGTCATAGCTCTGCTGGCTTTGGAAAACGGAAAATAGCGCACTTTCTAAGTTTTGCCATTACCACCAAGAATGAGATTCGACAGGGTGCATAGTTACAATTGGCTGGCTCTGGAATGCATAAGTCGCTTTTTCTGCACAAATGGAGTCTCTTCATAAAACAGTGTCACTTCGCTCACTCCCTAAAATGCAAGCAGCGTGTTCAGTAGCCCAGCAACTGCTTGAAACACCAAACAGGGATTTTGCTTCCGTACAGGCCTCTCATCTCAGAATCAGCGGAACTTCTCTTTCAAGCAAGAGCTTTATTATTTCTTTACGTATACTACGCGTATACACACACTGCTTTCACAGATCTGCCACCTTCACAGCGCCCGGAGGCGCTGCCTCCGTCTAGATAGACGCTGGAATGGAGAGTGGTTCCCTAACAATTTAAAGGCGCCGTACCACTGCCAGAGACCAATCCTGCAGAGGCACATACATCCTGCGGCCGACCAAAGAGACAAGCACAAGCCCCCCGAAGAGTTCAACAGTTTCAAAATCTCCCAAATCTTACCTACGCAATGCTGAAGAACACTGCTTCTTTTTTCTGGGTAGAGACTAGACTGGAGGTGTCAAAATATTTGAAAACTTATCTCCAGCGCTGCGCAGCTTGTCTTCGCTCACTACCACAGATTCTCACGGTCTGTTTTTATCCAATGTCGTCCTAATACACGTCAGCTTTCTTCACCGCGCCGCAAACGCGATCTTCACAGCTCCTACTGATGGCGCTGTATACCTAGCTCTCAGTGACATTCTCTTTATCGAGCCATACTGATTCGCAGCTAGGTTCAAAAGAGGCTAAAATGCAAAAACCTGAATTCACAGGAGCCGACTGCGTCAAAAAACTTATACTAATCTCTGCAGGAAAATAGAATCAGTGAGACCGACAAAGGAGGCCCTTCTAAGCCACAATCTTTAGCGTTCTCATTTGAATATTTGCAAGAGTTATCAACATCAATAATGGCGCAGTTCTGCACAGGCTGACCTGGAAAGGCTCCTTACAACCCCCGAGCCTTCGTAGCCATTACCGCCGGAGGTAAAGTTTTTCTTACAAAATCACAATAAGTCCTTGGTATCGCGAACCCACTTTACAAATTCAGCTGTCGCTCATTCGGAAATTGAGTTGCTCTACTCTATACAGAGGATTTTGACTTTTACGAGCTCTTTTTTGTGAAAGTGAAACAATAGCGTCATCGTTGTTTAACCGTTTCCCGTCATCATTTTCACGCAGATTTTTAAAAACGTACAACCTACAGTGCCAGGAATTTGCTTTACCGTTAACGTTCCACGGATAGCAAGATGCAAAGAAGGGAAAATGGCATGAGCCGTTGAAAAATTGAATGTTGCACAATCAATTAAGTTTCTTTTTTCACTGGCGATCCCTTACTCCCTGCAATTGTATCACCGCTCAGTGCTGTCCTGCTCAAATCGCCATAACAAATATTGAATTTCATATGCGCACGCCATTGCCACGCATGCTATTGTGAAGAACCGGAAGGACGCTCTCACTAGAGCGCGACATCCGGGCTGCATGTTGCTTTGAAAACAACCTCACTGCCATTTTCAAACAGTCAGAGCTTTTCAAGATTGGAAAAGCTGGCACCGGCTGTGACCAAAAACGGCCGGGCAATTCTTACACCCGCGAACGTGTCATTTATCTATCAGCTAAAGCTCAGCAGCGCTTGGAGAGCCTTCGGCAACCCTCAGGCAAGTCTCAGTGTTCGTTTGCCCGCTTGCAGGGCCAACGAAGTGACTCCCACACGGGCTGTTCCCTAACGTCACAATGATTGCAGAGATCTTCGGATTCTTTGAATAAAATCTCAGGTCACCCCTCACCAACTGTAGAAGCAGGGCATGCCTTATATGCTTGTTTTACACATGCTGCTCGCGCCAACAGGCAATGCAGCGCGACACAGTTACCGAATCTGTCAGATGTGTCGCTCAGTAGAGAGGTCAACAGAATCCTTTCTCCAAACACCACGCCTTAGTACCCCATGGCAAGATTACAAATGTGCAGTACAACCATCGTCGATAACAGCCTTCAAATATACCAACGCACGAGCTAAAGCACTTCAAATCTCCACGCGCCGCTTTGACTTGAAGGCAGTTCCCGAAAAGGCGTGAAGTTATCTCGGATGCAAGGAGACCTACGTAGGGAGAACAAAGTGCTACTGAGCATCTAAACATTATCTTCGAGCGTTAGCCGAAGCTCATTCATGTGAAGCAATCTTTGTTTCCTCCATCTGCCTGTTAGCTGCTGTTTTGTCGCTACGGCTTACAGTGTACCACTTCAACGATCCAGTTTCGTTTACTCTGTTTGCACAGTATAACACATACACTCTCAAGAAAGCCAAACCTTCTCGGCAACAACCTGACGTGAGGTAGGCATTCCTTGGGGAGAAAAGAGGCGCATGCGCTCACGACCTAGAAAAGGCCCGAGCTTTATCAGAATTGCAAGAAACCTGATGATTGCCGAGACTGGCAACCCGCCTACTACACAAAGTGCGAATTTTCTTGTGGGCCTTGAACGCGCGGTACCGAAGGGCATCAATAGTTACACGTGTCTTAAGACGCGAGACGCACCTCCTGTAAAACAAATAATCGAACCGTACAAATTTCGTGGACGTGTTGCATAATGATAGAGCAGCTTCAGCAGCAATCTAAATGCTCACCCGTCTATTTATGTCATGGTCAGGCGCTTCACGCTGAGTACATCACTTTAGATGGTCATTGTGATTACAGCAGGCCAT
The DNA here is from genome assembly GCF_000499385.1 of Eimeria necatrix. Classification (NCBI taxonomy): domain Eukaryota; phylum Apicomplexa; class Conoidasida; order Eucoccidiorida; family Eimeriidae; genus Eimeria; species Eimeria necatrix. The sequence goes on along the minus strand of NW_013651701.1, from coordinate 239,464 downwards.
TCACCTCGAGAGAAAATTGCACGCACAAGCTGAAGTGTGATAAACTCCCAAAGTCCAAGAGCCAAATTTTTCAGTTCTACTTGGAATCGTTCGCAGCGCAGTGTTGCTGTGCGCGAAAAACGTTCAACACGTACTGGCTAAAAGGTTCGATGAGTCTTTTCCTAAACATGGTTTGCTCAACACAAAGGCGGACAAGATTTGGTGTGATGAAAACCTCAAGGAGTGAGTGACGGCGAAGTACGCACTTGCTGAGATATCAAATATCCCCGCGGCCTTCAGGCTGTCAAAGATACGGATCCTTGAACGTAAAATTGTGCTTCATACAGAAATGGAAGATTCATGCAAAGAATCCCCCTACATACGCACTCCCTGAACGTTCGCCACGATCTCCCCAAAATCTAGTCAATGACCTGGGATGCTTCCCAGCTTCGTCAAACACCAAACATGTACACGCAGAAGATTTCAGCTCACTCTCTGCATGTTTTATGCTTCAGAAGTATTCGCACCGTGCCCGTCGCAGACGCACCGCAACGAACTCTTAAATTCAATTAAAAGTCAACTATGAAACAGAAAGACGTCAGCTTTATACTGCGAAGCAGATAGTGTTATATCTCAGTGTTCCTCATCGCTAGTAAGTGCGCACACAGCAGCAAGTCGTCCCGGATGCTAGCAGTGATTTCCGGCTCACATTCTGCATAGATACAGCGCTTTCTTTTAACGACTCATGTCAAAAAGAAGCTCTTCCTCTTGTCGAATCCTTTTAACAGTGCCTAGCTAAGCTTCCCTGACGCTTCACTGCCCATATATACGAAACCCATTTTTCATTTCGCCTCAGGGGAAACCCAGCAAACATACATCCTTGGAATACCAAGGATTCACCGCAATAACTGTAGGTTTTCGTTTCTCCAAGCTCGTTTTGGACGTGATTGTGACAATCTCAGCCGTCAATACAGAATGCAAGTGCCATCTTCTACCACTGCGAATGTCTTGTGACTCTAGAGAGCTGCAGGACGTTCTAAACTGAAAAAGTGCCTCACTCCCTGTGAAAAGGAACGATTTTCCACAGGATAAATTTGACAAAAATAAGAGCGCCAAGCGGGCAAAGAACACTACGCGTATCAAAAGCGATGTGCAAGCCGCTCACACCGCTTCCACCTGTTCGAAAGCGTACTTTCTGCACATGCACTCTTTCTCGGAGGGAGCGCAGCACATGCAGCACTGCTTTTGCTAAGAAGCAGCTGCCGAGCTGAATATAGTCCCAAGAAGCTGCCACAGTTTTAAACATTGAAACACTGGACACGCAAGAGTATGAATTACGTGCAGATGCTCCTGCCAAAGAACACTACGCGTATCAAAAGCGATGTGCAAGCCGCTCACACCGCTTCCACCTGTTCGAAAGCGTACTTTCTGCACATGCACTCTTTCTCGGAGGGAGCGCAGCACATGCAGCACTGCTTTTGCTAAGAAGCAGCTGCCGAGCTGAATATAGTCCCAAGAAGCTGCCACAGTTTTAAACATTGAAACACTGGACACGCAAGAGTATGAATTACGTGCAGATGCTCCTGCCATGCCTTCACGGATTCACATGCTGAAGCCCAATGCGATGCCTGACAAGTGCTGTTCACACACGCTCTGCGTATCCCTTCTTTAAAATCTGCAGTATGCGAATAGAGGGTTGTGCAGATTTTGGGCAAATCCAAGCTCACATGCCCAGCATTTGATTACCTTTTAACAGAGCGCGCTGCACAATATCGCCAATTACACTGCCGTTTTGCATGCATACTCTCTGGCACGATACAAACAGGGCAACTGCAGAGAACACCACTCGGCCTTTCATAACCTCTTGGCCATAGATGGGAACAATTCGGGCTGTAGTAAGTGGTTGATGTTCGGTCAGCAAAAATAAATAACCTAGCAGCTCTCAAGTGTTCAGTTGTGTAGGCGCCCATCAGGCACTTGCTTACAATTCCGTTCTACCTCACCAATTATTCTTTAACGCGAGAAACTGTGTATTCAGTAAGCGTACAAACTGAGCGCCACTCTCGTGCAACGGGAAAGTGTGGTGTGCGCACAGTAGGTACTAGACACACAACCATGTTTTTATACCGGTTTTCTAGTCGCCTAACATCGTGGTAAATTATTCTACATGTGTTTTGTCTCACAGGCTGAAGAATAATACAATGCTTCTTGCTTTTCGCGCCAGCTAGTTCCATTGCCTCAGGTCAAAGCCCACCGGGCTTCCGCATGATCCAACAAACTCCAAACGCCTGATTTTCGCCATAATTTCACAAAAATAGAGCAGGCGTTTGCTACAGCTAGTCGCATTCCAAGAAGCTTCTCATTTCGGCGGTTTCATGGGTTGGCGTACTGACTGAAAATAATGCACTGCTCGCGAGCTTGTTAAACTAGCGGTTTGGCTTCATCTTTCAAACAGTTCCTAGACCCACAATATACCTGATATCTTACGCATTCGAAACGCCATGTCATGTGTTTTTCCCGACGAACTCCCTGAGAATTGGCAGCAGCAGAACGAAAGCGCCTGCTTGGCGTATGCGGCTGCGTTTCAGTAGGGAGAACACAGGGTAATTTATACTCAAAGAAACGCATCTAGAGCGTTGACACACTCCCTGAATATTTGTTTCAGTAGTTCGACTCAAGGTAAAAGATTTGGAGCCCAAAAAGTGCACCAAGAGCTTTTGTTTGCAGAATGAGAAGAGAACCGGTTTCTCTTCTCATTCTGCAAACAAAAGCTCTTGGTGAATAAGGAAAAGGTTTAGGGCTCAAAAAAAAATAAGCGAGCGCTTCCGCTTTTATGAGGACACACCAAATATACACAGTTTCTTATGATGACGCACACAATTTGCAAAACCGAAATGTTCAAATATTGCGCTCCTATGTATTTCGCAGATGGTATCTTACGACCTGGGCAGTGCACTGAAGATATGTATTTTCAGTGGCTTGCCGTAGCGACGGTGCAAAGACCAACCACGCATTCGCTCGTTCGAGGAGCATAACAGTTTTTCGAGGTTTAGAATAAATCCAGCAGCACTGTGCAGTACTCACTAGCTGTTTAGTTTTCGACCACAACCTCAAGCGGTAAAGTTTGCGAGCATTTCATTCCACGTAGTTTAGCGACTTGTAGAGTGCACTGCGTGCAATTGACGCACTTTCTGCAAGCAAAAGTCTACTTGCAAAACAAGTGCAGGATGAATAAGTGAAAATGCTGTATCCCCTCAGCATCCATACTCATGGTTGGAAGGTAGACAAAGGCGTCCACTAGTGCGCTAGAGCCACTCAAATATCTGCGACGTATAAACGTCCTTGATTTCTGGTTATCTGCCTGCAGTAAAATCGGTGCGGGCGCATACTTGCATAGGATAAAATGCACGTGTATAGCATAAGTGGCATGCCATTAAGCATTTGTGTAGATGCCCGCACTTCGCGTCAGGCCCCAACTTACGTACTGGCAGGAGCATTTTTACGGGCAGTAAAATGTTACTTCACTAGCAAACGAAGCGAAATTCGGACGTCAGCGTCAAATTCTTGACGTGCTTGGTCAGGTCTCGGAAGTGTCTGTGCCGACACATACGACTCGCCTCGCGCCTTCTTTCACACAAGGTTCCCAAATGGGGAAGGGATGCGCTTAAGCCGTGACCCTTCATATCAACGCCACCACTCTGGTCATCTGCCTGCAGTAAAATCGATGTCGGCGAATACGTGCATAGGATAAAATGCACGTGTATAGCATAAGTGGCATGCCATTAAACATTTGTGTAGATGTCCACACTTCGCATCAAGCCCCAACTTACGTACTGGAAAGAGCATTTTTACGGGCAGTAAAATGCTGCTTCACTAGAAGATTGCAGTTGAGCAACCGACAAGCATGCCATGTTACTGTAACCATCCCAGTGACGGCAAAGCGCACGGCCTGCAATTTCACCCCAGATCGATTCGGCCACTGGCTGCCATCCAGAACGAAGCAGCAGAGCAGCAGATCCGCCTGTATGTTTGCTGGACCATGGTCTTTTATCTGAGGCGTCAGAAATGCAACCTATGAAGGGGAACAGTTCTGTGAAATTGCTGCATCTGCTGTGATTTAGTCAGTTAGCTACCCACTGGCTGCAACGTTTGAGAACCGAGAAGCTACTTGTCATTTCCCTCGCTACATACACGACACGTATAATGTACATGTAGTATGTTGCGCACTCAAAGCGTTACTCTTTTAAAAAGGGCTCCTCGGTAGCAAAATAACTGACGCCAGAAAAAGACTACAATACGAGACGAAATCCGGATGTCAGCGCCAAATTCTTGACGTGCTTGGTCAGGTCTCTGAAGTGTCTGTGCCGACTCACACGACTCTCCTCGCGCCTTCTTTCACGCTTCCTACAAGATTCCAAAATGGGGAAGGGATGCGCTTAAGCCATGACCCTTCATATCAAAGCCAGCACGTACACTTCAATTCCTTGAAGGCGATAACAAAAGCCTTATCCTCGAACTAAGTGCCATGTCCTCAGCATTGTCATCCTCAGAATTGTCTTTGAGCTTGGGTCTGCCCAGTGTGCATGTAAACCCAAGAAGGGCTTGTTGGCCACTAAGGCATCCCAAACAGTTCCTCTTAAGACAAGCCATTCGCATGCTTTACATCTCACACGGGCATTGATCTCTAGCAAAGGGGAAACAGATCGCGTTTTTGGCGACAAAATACTCCGATCGACATCTCTTTTTTACCGGAAATTCGAGGCACGCATTTACTGGAGCCCAAGAACCGTTTCCTACACCGCGAAAGCACAATGTGTGGATAGCTCCATACCAAAAACCGAGGTGCACGGGTAAAACACGTCCCGCGCGAGTTCCACGCTCAAGCATGTACTCTGTAGAAACGTCGAGGTAAAGATGAATGCCAAGCACTATTCTTGATGCAAATCTCTACTCCACAAATGCGTGTCACTACGGTCCACAGATTCAGCAAAGTTAATCGGCGATATCCTCCTTCAGCCCGCTGTTAATGCAAAGACTCAATCGTGCTTTCAGGCATCGCGCGGTGTGACTACAGACACGATGAAAACGCCACGGGACTGGCTCTGCGCCACCAGCACCAAGACTCCCGTCAGTCTCACATCCTATAGAAAGACAATGGTTCGTGGAGTGACTTTTTACTAGGCGATAGAAACAAAGGACGTGTGCTGAAAGAGTAGCTTCCGCACGGCACTCACGATGCTACGAAGCTCTGCACAACTAAAATCATGGCTCCCACGAGTCTCACTCCCTACAGAAAGACAGTGGTTGGTGGGGTGCACTTTTACTAGGCGTTAGAAACAAAGGAAGAGTCCTGAAATAGCAGCTTCTACACGGCACTCATGAAGTTACAAAGCTTTGAGAAGCAAAAACCAAGACTTTCATCAGTTTCATTTCCTACAAAAAGACAATGGCTGTTGGGACGCGCTTCTACGATGCGTTAGAAACAAAAGATTGCTCAATTACCAGCATCCGTACGGCACTCACGATGCTACAAAGCTCTGCACAACTAAAACCAAGGCTCCCATGAATCTCACTCCCTACAGAAAGACAGTGGTTGGTGGGTTACATTTTTACTAGGCGTTCGAAACAAAGGAAGATTGCTGAAATAGCAGCTCCCACAATGCACTCATGATGCTACAAAGCTCTGAACAACAAAAACCAAGACTTTCATCAGTTTCATTCCTACGGAAAGACAATGGCTGGTGGGACGCATTTTTGCGATGCGTTAGAAACAAGGGAAGAGTGCACAACTACCAGCATCCACACGGCACTCACGATGCTACAAAGCTCTGCACAACTAAAACCAAGACTCCCATCAGTCTCACCTCCTATAGAAAGACAATGGTTGGTGGAGTGACTTTTTACTAGGCGATAGAAACAAAGGAAGAGTGCTGAAACAAAGGAAGAGTGGTGAAATAACAGCTTCTTCACGGCATTCATGATGCTAAAAGAGCTCTGAGCAGCAAAAACCAAGACTTTCATCAGTTTCAGTTCCTACAGAAAGACAATGGTTGGTGGCACATTTTTACTATGTGTTAGAACCAAAGGAAGATTGCTCAATTACCAGCATCCACGCGGCATTCACGATGCTACAAAGCTCTGCGCAACTAAAATCAAGACTCCCATCGGTCTCACCCCTACAGAAAGACAATGGTTGGTGGGCTGCACTTTTATTAGGCGATAGAAACAAAGGAAGAGTGCTGAAAAAACAGCTTTCGCACAGGGCTCACGACGCTACAAAGCTCTGCACAGCTAAAACCAAGATTCCCATTAGTCTCACTGCCTACAGAAAGACAAAGGTTCGTGGAGTGCATTTTTACTAGGTTTTCGAAACAAAAAGGGAGAGTACTGAACCAGCAGCTTTCGTATGGTACTCAGGATGCTGCAAGGATCCTTAGCGCGACACGAGGTAAGGCACACTTTATTTGGCGGTAATAAAGGTTAGTCCTTATTACGAAAAAACTTTATGGAGTAAATGTAATTGCAAGATAGCCTCGCTCTACTACTTCAGAATTTAACGGCATTTGCTGCTCAGTAGTTAGTGGCCTAGTTACTTACGGAGCAAGATGGGGAGCCTTCATCAGAGAGTCCTCTCAGATTTAGTGCGGATCGAGGAGAGGAGACGACTGCTCTGAAGCATTTCAAAATAATGTAGGCCACCGCCAGCACAGCAGTCAAGAACGAAAGGACGAGGAGTGGCTTCGTCCGCCCTTGTGAAATTTTGCCCCTAAAGTAGGGCTCCTGTTCTATGACGAAGCTATTACCTGGCAGACTGTCTGCATTTTTCAGAAGAAAAGTGTTGCCCACAGCATCAGCCGAGCTGCCCGCAGCCGCTGCTGCTAGGCACGTGAACAGCATTGCGCCAAGTGCGTAACGAGCCATTTTCAGCTGACCGAAACAACGAGCACGCTTGTGGGTCTTAGGCATAAAAATTAAAGACTGTTGCAAGCAACAAGTGCGTCCTACGTGGAAGGCGCGTCTGCGTGGTGGGTGACCTCGATCCCACTCTGCCTTGCAAAGGATAGGGGGAGGGTCTTGGATGTAAATTTGCGCCGGTGCGACTAGGGCATAGCTAGGTTTAAAATTATAGTCGTTAAGCAGAAATTATCATAAAGTTCACAAAAATATAGGTGCACTCAACAGCAGTGCGTAGATTTCGGGCTTCGTAGGGCTCATTTACAACAGCGTCCATGGTCGTGGCACTAGTTTTCGGCGTTGCCTGCAGCATTTCTTCTATCACCATAGATTGAAACGAATTTTTTAGAAGCGTCTAGAGCATTTATTTTGTAACTCATTTAGGTACCGACTCTAACGGAAACTGCCTTCACAGCGGTTCGCCACACTCGGTAGGGACTGATGAGAGCGACACGCCAGCCTCAGGTTCGCAGAGGCTAATGCAAAACGCCTTTAGCCGAGCTACTAAATTTTTAACTTATGTTTCGTTGTAGATGATGCAAACATCCGAAATCATGCTAGCCCCACAAGGCTTCGACAATATTTGGCAAATTCGAGAATCAGGTGGGGCGAATTATGTGGCGCATCGGTTTTTGCACTGCGTGGCCCTACAACCCAGTACGAAACTTGTATATAACGGCGAGCAAAAAATAAAGCTTCTTGGCTTTTTGCGCATTGGCACTGTCCAGTGCCAATAAGACGCAGCCGCAGTGTTAGGAGCGAGCATGGGCTAGGGGGCAAGAGCAGCGGTGAGCGTCCGCGGAGAAGGCTTGCATACTTTGGCTATACGTTGAAGCTGTTCTGCTCTTCCAATAAGTCCAATCAATCTTTTATGGTTCTCGCAGCTGTGCCGAAGTTCATAGACAACAGCGGCCTCCTGTGCGCCACTGTTGAGTATCTGCATTCATAAACTGCTGCATAGTGCACTGCAGAGAAGCACTAGTGTTTCGTTGTACTGGGCAGTATTGCAGTACTGGCCTGCAGGTATTTTTTCTGGAAAATAAACGAGCCATATAGACATATTCGTAATATTATGCGATGACATGCTGAAAAAGGCCATGCCTTGGGAGCATTGTAAAGAAGCCGAGCGTTCGGGGCTTGCAGCAATGCAAAGAGAAGTGCAGTGTCTGTTCACGCCCCGTCTTTACGTGATGCTGACAGACCCCAGATCTGTTCCTTAGCTTTAGGTCCTTTGGCCTTCTTAGAAAACCATGCATGGGAGAGCCGACATGAGCTCGGCGTAATATACGTAAGGGCTGTTGAGCACTATGTGACCCGCAGCAAGCCTCAAGCTTATTAACAACAGATCACACACGCACACCCTGAGATTTCGGAAGATCATGTTGGCTCAGAGTTCGTCCTGAGATTCCTTAACGAGTGGGCCATACGCGAGTCCTTCACATCAGAGACCTTCCTGTTGCGAAAACAAAACTGGATTCTTCTTATGAAATCTTTGAGCAGGGCAAATAGAAAATAAAAAAACGAAGTCACTTACAAAAGATAGTGCGAGGGATCACGCGGGGGCATCTCTGGCTTACAGGAATGACGATAGACCTGCTATCTTGTTGAGCCTGTAGCTCAACAAGTAAAAGCCTGCATGAAGCTCCAACGGGGTCTGTTACTGAAGGATGATTTGGAAAGTGCGCTTTCGACAGGTTAACAACCCCCAAAGCACAAGAATGGAAGCGTTGTAAGGAGCTTCTGAGGTTTTGCACAAATTCCCTTAGCCGATGTGATGGTGAGGCCGTCAGCGAGCATGTAAGCAGGTGTTTGTGCACCTAATTATCGCTACCCTATCACAGTGCGCATATGCCTAAAGGGCACTCTAGAGCAAACAAAGTGGGAGCTAGTGGAGCAGTGGTTCCATTGTAGGTTTTGTACTCTCCAAAGTAAAGCATGAGAAAAATGGCTAGTCTGGGAACGAGACAATGAAGAGCAGGCTGCAGCCACATGGGAGCGAGCTATAACTATGGAGGAGAGCGTAGTGCACAGCGCCTTCAGCTGCGACTACGCTGCTAGCTCGCCCACGAATAGGGCGCACTACGAAAAACCTTCTATCTTCGACACATCTCCTATGAAACAAGTACCAAAATGTCAATAATAGCAGTCATCTTCTCAACTTCGGGAAATGATTTTCCTTAAAAGTCCCCCAACTCAAAACTCTTGCTTCCTTGGCCCTGTTGGTTAGTGTCCCACACCGGTGCCGGCGCTATCACCAGCTCCAATCTCCGGGTATTCACAGACACGTCTGGTTTGCACATGCTAATTTTCTGAAAAATTGTCTTATTTCTTTACTAGTAAGCCCTTCTTGCCCTAGATCAGCGTGTTAACATCTTATAGGTCATCAGCTAGCTATACGTAGTGTGCAGGCACTACAACAGGGCTTGCTGGTGACCTATAGAGGATGGCTAACTGATGACCTATAGACAGTTAAGAGGTTGAGACGAGGATTGAGTGCCGTAACCTCTTACTAGTGAAATACAAATACAACTTATTAACAAATTAACGTGTATACACTAGAAATGTCTGCGAATGCTCTAGGTGGGGCTGCCGACAACGCCGGCACAGATGCGCGTTACATCCTCACCGGACCAGCATAGCAAGAACATGAAAAAATGACTTTTGTGAAAATATGGTTTGACAACTCGAAACAAAACGGTCTTTTTAATACATTTGTAGATGTTACGCGACCGATGCATCGGTGGTAGAGAATATTTCTTAGAACGCCCGAGTTGTGGGCAGTGCAGCATCGTAGACGCTGCAGAGAACGCAGTGTACTACATTTGAAGGCTGTTACGGGGCCTAAAAACTATTTTTCCCGGACCTGAGGGTAGAAATACTTTGCTTTAATAATTCGCACCTAGATATCTTAGCTGAGTAAGGGATGCACCTACGCAACGGATGCGTAGTCGGACCTATGCAACACGAGACTTCTACAATGTCAGTAAACAAATTGCCCAGTGGAACAGCAACGCAACCTCGACATGCTACCCTGTGGCACTATGGCACAGCGGCCGCAAGGGCATAAGGAGACAGCCCAGCATGTGGCACCTATAGCAAATGTGAACGGCATGCCAGGGGACAGTCCGTACGTCACGTGGGACCACTTCCACTCTGCGATGGCTGTGATAAAGAATGTTATAGGCGGGTCTGGAGAATCGAGCGCAAAGTCGCCAATACTCCCTGAAGACGGCAGTACTATGCAGGCCTTTTTAATGCTTATCGAACGACGGTACACGCAGATGGGACTAGAGACCAGTGAGTGGGGGAACGCACTTATCGACCATCTTGTGGGTCCGGCTCTGACTTATTGGATGTATCTACAGCCAACTATTGACCTAGGCGACTGGGCGACGGTACAGCGCCGGCTTCTTGAACAGTTCGACAAGACAATGTTGCAGAGTCAACTACTAACGGACTTGGGTAAAGTACGGTGGAATAGAAACCCTAAAGAGTATACGGACCAGTTTGCGGCTATAGCGGAGCGTGGAGTTGGGATCGCCCTCGACGAACTCGCTGACTTCTACTGTGCTGGGCTACCAACTGGCCTCCATCTTCTCATTACAAATAATGGGCTGGTGAAGTATTGCTCCTGGGAACAAGCGGCGACAGCAGCAGCGCGACTCTATGAACCTAAGCAACTGTGCTAGATCTACGACAAAGGGCGAGTCGAGCAATAAGACCTGCTACATAGGCAAATGCAACCCGTTGGAAGCAGGAAAATGAAGCTAGGCCTGGAGGAGACTCCGCAAACTGCTAGGAGTGTCAGGCTCGTGGACACCCAGGACGAGTTTGTCCCAGCAAAGGCGCCCGGGCGAGGCCTCTAAGAACTCAGCAGCGCGACTCTATGAACCTAAGCAACTGTGCTAGATCTACGACAAAGGGCGAGTCGAGCAATAAGACCTGCTACATAGGCAAATGCAACCCGTTGGAAGCAGGAAAATGAAGCTAGGCCTGGAGGAGACTCCGCAAACTGCTAGGAGTGTCAGGCTCGTGGACACCCAGGACGAGTTTGTCCCAGCAAAGGCGCCCGGGCGAGGCCTCTAAGAACTGTGGAGGTGTGGGGCACTATGCTCGGGACTGTCCTACACACGGCCGATGCTGTGCCGAGCCGGAAAACAAGAGCAGTAGGCACCATATCCGTCCCAGCACTGAGAAGGCCGAACGTTTAAACCGTGAGGCCTAGGCGTGGCTGGAGACGAGCGTTCTAGGCCGCGTAGCCATGGCAAAGGGATGACATGTGCGGTAGCGACAGGACCTAATGCCATTCCAGTCTCCCTAGAGCGGGAAACCGTCTCCTCAACTCGATAAAGGAAAATAAAACGGGCGATGAGGTCGTGCAGGGGACTCAGCCGCCTTCGGAAGCGCGGTTGGAGTCTGGGCCGGCGCCGATGGGGAGTGAAGAGACTCCGTGAGAGAAGACGGATAGCAGCGGGAAATCTGAAGAGGCAACAGAAGAAGACTGCAGGCCAGAAGCGATAGAGACTATGCCGCACTGGTGTCGGGAAACTAGTGCGAAAGAATCTCGCAACCAAGGAGGAGCCTTGTGTTACGTGGGTGCAACAGCGGTACTTCGCGTTGAGCTTGCAGGAAGTTCATGCGAGGCGCTTTTAGACACAGGCGCTTCGAGAAGTTTCATTAACCCTAAAACAGTCGAGCGATTGCAGCTGAGGGTGCGGAGACTTCCAGAAGAGCATAGGTTCACTGTTGCTACAAGTGAACAATTACGCATTGATCGAGTTGTGACGGGGTTGACAATGTGGTGTGGACACGCACGTTTTCCGGGGTCTTCTTAGTGGGACCCGTTCCCTATGATTTAGTGTTGGGTTTGGATTGGCTGACTTAATAAAGTGGCCTGGTATTTTCAGTCCGACAAGCTCCGGACCTATGCGAACAGCCAGTGGTATGAGTTACAGGTCGTCAGAACGGGTGAAGAAACACTTAAGGTTACAGTCACATAGTAGCACCCTTAAGGACTCCTGCGGAGCAAGCATATGACATTTTGACTAAGCAAGTGGCGGGTATGTCAGCGGAGGAGGCCACCATATTCCTACGGCCGCCACCTAAAAGGTATAAAGCCCAAGCGAAGACTAAGGCGAAGGCACGGATAACGTCGCTTGTTCTCCAGGCGGCGGCCGACGCAAGGAATCTCAGGGCACCATTGCACGGTTCGCATTGCATCCAGGCTTTGCCCGACGCTGGCTTGTCAGTGGCACTGAGGTTCACGGACGAGTAGCAAGGAGCACTTTGCTGCGTGTTGATAAGGAATCGACCCAAAGCCTCCGGTTGTAGCTGTCCTTTGGCCTCTACTGCCTTGACAACAGCGGAGGATGAAGAAGAGTCTCCATGGCCTATGGCAAAACTCGAACACGCACTTTTCGACGAATGGATAAATTCGGCAGAGGCACAAGCTATTCCATTCGAGATTACCAAGGTGTTGAAAGAGTATCGGGCGGTCTTCCCCGATAACGTACCTAAAGGATTACCGCCGAAGCGCCCTCATGATCACCATATCCTATTTGTACCTGGAAAACTCTCAGCGAAATCTTCGATATACCGAATGACCCCAGATTCCACTTCCTACGGCCGCCACCTAAAAGGTATAAAGCCCAAGCGAAGACTAAGGCGAAGGCACGGATAACGTCGCTTGTTCTCCAGGCGGCGGCCGACGCAAGGAATCTCAGGGCACCATTGCACGGTTCGCATTGCATCCAGGCTTTGCCCGACGCTGGCTTGTCAGTGGCACTGAGGTTCACGGACGAGTAGCAAGGAGCACTTTGCTGCGTGTTGATAAGGAATCGACCCAAAGCCTCCGGTTGTAGCTGTCCTTTGGCCTCTACTGCCTTGACAACAGCGGAGGATGAAGAAGAGTCTCCATGGCCTATGGCAAAACTCGAACACGCACTTTTCGACGAATGGATAAATTCGGCAGAGGCACAAGCTATTCCATTCGAGATTACCAAGGTGTTGAAAGAGTATCGGGCGGTCTTCCCCGATAACGTACCTAAAGGATTACCGCCGAAGCGCCCTCATGATCACCATATCCTATTTGTACCTGGAAAACTCTCAGCGAAATCTTCGATATACCGAATGACCCCAGATTCCACGAACAGAAGATAACTAAATTATCGGACAGTGGTTGGACCGGACCAGCATATTCATCTATCTGCTCTCCTAAGATAATGGTCGACAAGAGTGATGATGGTTCAGAGGAGCGGAATATGCGTATGCTTGTTGTTTACCAGGCTCTGAATGCCCTTACAGTCGCTCCTGATTTTCCAGCACCTCCCATTCAAACCAGTCTGGAGATGCTGAAAGGCGCCAAGTACTTTTCCACTCTGGACCCTGAAGCAGGATTCCAGGCTAAGGAAGACTGTTGAAAGACGGCTTTCCGTTCCTTTCAAGGGCAACTTGATTATCGAGTTATGCCCTTTGGCCTTAAGGGTGCTCCAGCTACGTTTCAGGCCAACATTAATGCCTATCTACAGCCTTTATTAGGACAGGGTGTTTTTGCGTACCTAGATGATGTACTTATTTATAGTTCCGACCTCCCTGGACACGTTTCCCTCCTGCGACAAGTTCTCAGTGCTTTCCTGCAAAACCAATTCTACCCAAAATTCCGCAAATGCAAGTTCGCTAGGCAAGCAATCACATACTTGGGTTATACTATCAGTGCCGAAGGCATCAAAACTGCAGAAGACAAAATCGAAGCTATCCGGCACTGACCAGAGGTGCTGGAAAACGAAACGTAAGTGCGCCAGTTCTTCGCCACCATAAATTACTGTCGCATGTTCATGGGACCTGATTATGCAGACGTTGCGCGGCCTCTGGTTGATCTTACACGTAAAGATGTTAGTTTCAAATGGACAGAACTTCACACAAAGGCGGTGCAGCACCTTAAAGGGGACAGAATCGATTTCACTACATTACAAGTTCCTGACACCACGAACCCTTTGGAGTTATACACGGATGCCTGTGGTTATGTGATCGGAGCGGTTCTAGAACAAGAAGGCAAGCCCATTGGTTTCCTCAGTCACGTTATGAACCCCACACAACAGAAATACTCGTTCTAGCTCTGCAAATCGAGTTTTGTCATCGCCAATTTACCTTTCGTTACGTAGAGCCTTACCTGCACATCCGCGTTCATGGACTGTGGCGCATCTGCGTCCCACAATTCCCTGAGTTCCTTACTCATATTCTGCATTCGCATCACGACCATGTCACAGCCGGCCATCGAGGCCAGAAAAAGACCTTTGCTGCTCTCAGCAAGCACTACTACTGGCCTGGAATGCGTGCCTACACTACCGCTTATGTTGAGTCATGTACCCACTGTCGCGCTTCAAAGTTCATTAACCAGAAGCCTGCAGGCCTTCTTCAACAGTTGCTCATCCCTTCTCGCCGATGGGCGCACGTGAGCCTCGATTTCAGCACAGATCTTCCGCTTAAAACGACAGGGCACGACTCGATCCTTGTCATAGTGGACTCCCTTAGCAAGATGGCTAATTTCGTTCCTGCAAAGAAGTCATTCACAGCAGCAGACACCATGGAGCTCCTCGCAGACCGCCTTATCCGCTATCATGGTTTTCCAGAGGTGCTCATATCGGACCGAGACCCCCGTTTCCAGTCGGATCTTTGGAATCAGCTCTGCCGCCGCTTTAACATCAAACGGTGCATGTCCTCGTCCTAGCATCCCCAAAGCGACGGCCAGACTGAACGAGTGAACCGCACACTCGAGCAAATGCTTCGTACCTACATCCAATCTGACGAACGCGAATGGGAGCGTTTGCTTCCGGCCTTGGAACTTGCCTACAACACAACAAGTCATTCATCCACTGAGCTCTCTCCTTTCGAGGTCATGATTGGCGAGAACCCGTTGACTGCTGCGGACCTTGATATCGTAGGCGCGTTAGCTCCTACACTCACTCCCCCGATGGCTAAGCTCTTCCGACAGCTCTGCGACAGAGCACAGAGTCACATCCTGAAGGCGAAATGGCAGCAGAAGTATTACGCAGACACGAAGCGCCGAGCAGTGGAGTACGCGGTGGGCGACAAGGTCTGGCTCAGCAGCAAGCACCTACCGCCTTTCAACAGCTGCCCTAAGTTCGAGCCCCGTTACTGTGGACCCTTCGAAGTCATCGAACGCATAGGAACTGTCGCTTACCGTCTCGCTCTGCCTCCCACGTATGAATGCCATGACGTTTTCCACGTTTCGCAGCTAGTTCCCCACCGCCCCCTCCCTCCCGCTTTGGTTCCCTCGGCAGCCGATGCTGCCTGGCCTCCTATCCACGATGCAGCAGGCAATCCCAAAGCGGAATACCAAGTAGACCATATTATGGACCAACGCGGCTCGGGAGATGCAGCCCAGTACCTCGTGAAGTGGCGCGGGGCCCCTGAAGATCAAGCCACATGGGAGCCAGCTCATCACCTTACTGGCTGTCCGGCTTTGCTTCGCGCTTGGCGCCGCCGCCAACGAAGACGTCTTCAGGCTCGAAACAACATGGGTCCTTCCGAGGCGTAGACGTCCGGGTCCGCCACGTTCCAGCTCCTACAGCACGGGCACACTTCAATGAGGAGTGGGGAGGGAGCGCTGCGCACCGCTCGCGCTCACCACGTCAGCTTTAGAAGAGCTCAGAGATTGAGAAGGTAAAAATAATGCGTTTGGAATAGGTCTCTTCAGTCCGGCAAGGGGGGAAGTTGTAGTGCTGAGGCACTACAATGGGGCTGGCTAGTGTCCTAGAGATGATAGCTAGCTAGCGACCTACGGGGTCGCAACACTGGAGGAGGACAGGACTCTCCCAATAAGATTAAAATAAGAAAAACTGTCTATTAGTGCTAATGAATACATGAAATGTGTGGAAATTGTGTGGAGACTGGGGCTGGCGATAGCGCCGGCACCAGTGCGGGCCTCCTCCCCATAGGGCCTAGGAGGCGAGCTCCCAGAGTGGGGCAAATCGAACAGACAGATTTGAAACACTTTAGAATTGTTGTATTTCGATGGAATAAAGCTATAGTATCCGAGAAATGGGGCTACGCTAGGCGTAGTTTGTAGGCCTGCTCGAGGGGCAGGAAGCAGCGTAGTCGCAGCAGTAGGCGCCGCGCACTACGGCCAGCACTGCACAACGAGGGAAGACCTTCCGGCTCTCTCAGAAATTTTACTAACAGCGGGCTCATACTGGTCAATCAATGGAGTAGAAACCATGCAGCATGCGTCAATGCCACAGTAGTCTAGGCAAGCGCCGACAGGTAAACACTGGAGGCGCTTTCTCGTTAGAGAGAAGGGAGCACCAACTTACGTTTTCCTTTGCTTACAGGAATAATTGTTTGTCTACCAAAAGGTCCTCACATAATTCACTCGAATATGCAGTACTAAATCTGGCACTGAGGGGCGCGGCGGAGCAAGTAAGTCTCTTAGGGCAACCGCTTCACTGACAGCGTCAGCCACATCTTGTCCCGTTCACCTATATACTGCGCATCAGGTACTACGCAACCAGGACTTCAAGAAAAATGTCAGCCACGGGTGCTGATTTTCTAGTCAAGCACCTGGGATGGAGGGCTGTTCCGGGAATTGAACCCGGGACCTCTCGCACCCTAAGCGAGAATCATACCACTAGACTAAACAGCCTTCACAGCGGCGGATGGCGCAGGTGACCTTCCACAGTGTACCCCAAGAAAGCCATCCTCCAGACATCGCACTATTTTTTCGATACGCACGGCCCGCCTCTCAGCTTCAAGCTACTTCCCATGTGCTTCGTCCTCTTCACCTAAAAGATGCCGGTCCCTCCTCTGGTTACTCGCCTCGCGCATCAGGAAAGAGCGCCGTCCTAATTGCAGCCCACCCACTAACCAAAATGTTATCACTGCACACACCAAAGCAGCTGGATCCAGCATCTACCCACAGGGCCGCTACCTATTCTTGCAAGCCTTCTTCCGCGACCAGTCTCACCACGGCACCAAGGTATCGTTAGTTCGAGGAGGCCAAGTTTGACCCATACGTTCCTCTGGTGTTGTGACTACGTCGATTCATGCCAAACATTACTCGCTAAGAACACTGTGAGCACTAAATGTCTTTCAAGTATAATATTATTATGAGTCCTTTTGTCTGGAGAGACGTCTCGCCTTGTTTTCCCTTCTCTACGCAAGTGTGCGGTACACTGCAGCTTCAGCGCGTCTTGCCATCCTCAGCCGCCACGCCTAACTGTAGAGTGCACTACATCAACCAGTGACTAGGTCATTAGCGTATTTTGTGCCGCCACTCAATAGTCACCACAGGTAATGATCGGCAATGCGGCAACCCGTTGACTAGGCTCCTGAAGTTAAAATTGGGCCAAACTAACTAACGGAGAACTAGGATTCAATTCCGAATACGGCAAAATAGTTGTAAATTACACAGTCGCAGAAAAACTTTGAAGAGAGTGAGCAAAAGAGGGAAATATGTGATGAAAGACATAAAGCTTGTTGCTTTTTAAATTAGTAAGAAAGAACCAAATGACTGAAAAATTGAGGAGCAAACAAGAGCGAAAGGGATCCAGGGAAAACAAAGAGTGCGTCGAAGCAATATAATGCAAGGAATGTTTAACGATTTGACTATACAAAATTGGTATCGTGGTGATCAAACTGGAGAAGGTGGATTATACAAGTTTACAACTAAAGGTCCATGTTTACGCGATGAAGAAACCACAACTCCAGTCATTACAATGTTCCATGGGAGGCCAACGGTGTAGTGCGTAGCGCTACAATGTCGCACAAGGGCAATCCATAAGGTTGCAACGTTCGATATTCTACGCAAGGAGCAGTACTAGAAAATTTATCGGCAAAGAAACCTAGTTCTTGTACTAGAGTAAGTCTAGGCTGTTCGGCTGAGAGGCCAACAAGAAGAGTATCATCTAGGAGTGAGGCGAGATCTTGCTCGCTACAGAAGCCCTCAAAACGTTCTACCTAGACTTGAGGTTGGGCTATAACTAAAGGGAGTCAGAAAAAGGAGTGAAGGGCGAGTATATGCAGGACTGAAAAGTAGAGTACCACAAGGATTTACATGGTACAAAACTAATTTACAGTAGCGGCTCGTATCATTTGTAGGACAACGAAGTGCATGCCTACACTGGAAGGCTGGAAGTAAGACAACGACGCGAGGTGCCGAGGCAATTCACAGAGGAGCAGTCTTTGCATAGCAGGTGGGGACGGCGCTATCTACACGGAGGTATGATAAAGCACACCCGCAGGAAACGACACAGGAATAAAGGCAAAGTAGAAACGCGGATCGGCTGAAACAACGTTGTAGGCCTTAGGATGGAGTAACAGCGATGCCTGAAAGTAGTCGGCGAAAGAACGCACCAACCAGTCATAATGAAAGACGAAGAACTTTGCGGCACTACAACATTAGTGTGGAGTTCGGAATCTTAAGCTTTTATGGTTCAGGGTTTTAAGATTAAGCATATCTTACGAAAAGCAAAGCGTTTTGCACTCAAATGCACTTTTGGGTCTCATGAAAAAATTCGGGACGCGAATACACGCATATGGCCAGCAGGGGACACCGTAGAGCGGCCAGTCTGGACACAGCTCAAAATAAGCACACTGACTGCCTCAACGCATAGTTTGCGAATTGCCAGAGTTCCGACGGCCACTGAAATCAACTCTACAGAGCGTTAGGCTTCTCATCCTGCGGGGAGTGACCCAAAGTTGGTGATTGAATGCCTTTGCCAGGTCAATTCGAAAGTGCAGCTCTTCTCCGTCGACATCGCTCCTTTAAGCATGCAGAATCATTACAAGAGCAATTCTGGCGATATGTAAATTTAGTTGATTCAGGCAAGTAACGAATTGTTCTGATTGCAGCTTATGGGGTAGTAGACAAAGTACAAAGCCGCATTGCGCAAGAGTATCCGTGTGGTGTATAGCACGGCCTGAGCCTAAAGGAATCTATTTAACTGGACATATTTTGGTGTCACCGCGTTACTCTTTGGCCTGCGCTACCTATGCACGCATAGACTAAGCCAGTTCAACGGACATGCGTGCAATCACTGTCCTGCATAGTGTTTTTAAATCCACTAAAAATAACCCGCTCTATCAACCGTCCACTCAATTGCGCATATACGGAAAATCGCTGGAGCTGTACTTTAAGCAGTTTAATTAACTCCTTAAGGTACAGCTCCTGAGATTTTCTGTACATGCGGGGCAACGCCTCCGCCCTGGCCACTGTGGAATTTCGCACAAAACGCTGAGCAGTCCCACTGCTGGTGTGGTGTACGGGCACTACAATAGGGACTGCTGGTGAGCTTAAGAGGGTAGTTTGCTCGTGGCATATAAAAAGTTACGATGCTGAACGAGCACGGAAACTTCTTACCAGTAACAAAGTAAGGTAATTTATCAGGATATTAGCATGTGCAAACTAGAAGTGTCTGCGAACACCCGGCACGGGTGCGGGCCACCGCCCCACCGGGCAAAGAAAGCAAGAACCATGAGTGTGCGACTTTTGGGAAAATCAGACCGACAACTCGAGAGATGACGGCCTTTTTCTAATAATTTGGCATTATTTACGAGAAATGTGTCGAACGTAGAGAATTTGTCAGAAGGGCGAGCATGGTGTGCACTACAGTTCGTCCTCTTGAAGTTTCTGCGTTCCTTCTATTCCATCGAATGCCACGGCAGGAGTGCCCCAATAAGAAAAAGCTGGGGAACTGGTACCTCCCATGCCCCTCCCTCCCTTCTGGTCGACACCAAATCCTCTAAACACATCGATTTCAATTCCACAGGAACTGTTAGGGGAACCCCACAGTATTTACGCAGAAAAATGCGCGCATAAGAAATGGGCTCCATGGAGACGAAATTCATGCAGAAACTCGTTAGACCAGCCTTGTTATGCCACCAAGGAAAGAAGCCTCTCTAGGCTATAATAGGCTGCCGGCCTGTCTGTAACCGCTGGGACTAGGGAATGCAAGACCACTGGTGCATAAACCGGTTATAGAAACCATTCAGGGGCTAAAATGACCCCAAAACATCTGACATACCTTCCTAGCACTTGAATTTTCATATTCAGCCACTCCAGCGGTACCTACAAGGCTACTGCTAGCGTGTGGCGCCGAGCGGCAACGAACTGTTGGCACTGGAGATTGCCGACACTGTGCAGCGAAGTAATCTATCAATAAATCAATCCGATTTGCCATTCTAAAATGATGCGTTATCTAAGGTGAAGTTTCCAATTACTCGGCCAAAACACAGGAGTGCGACTCGAGTTTTCGCATCATTCCACGAAGGCAAGCACGCGAAGAGAACAACATCTCCCAGCTGGAGAAGCTGCATGTTGTATGCCAAGTGATGAAAGACCGAATTTAGATGCTTGAACTTCCCGTATCTCCGGAGCTTGCAAGTGATGCTCAGGAGTCGCATGAAGCCCCGTGGGGTGAACTGTGAGCGCCAAAAGCGATCATTAGAACTTAGGCGGGAGCCTCTTATGCTACACTAGGCATGGATATAGCTAGTTTGAATCCTTTTTTGATTGGCTTTTCTTCGTGCATTCGGGCAATAGGCGAAGCTGGAGAAGTTTCTCCCTGCCTTCCCCAAGATGACTGGGAAAAAGACCCTACCTGGGTTGGGGGAGCGGGAGGCGAAATGGTCAGAATCTTTTGAAGGGGCAGTGGTTGATGATTTCTCAATCCCAAAACAATCATACGGAAATGAGGGCACTCCCAATGGCAGGCCCGTTCGTAGCCCCAAGCCCACCCAAAGGCGTAGCCGAACATTGGCTCTGTGGCTTGTGGCGGTTGTCTTGTTTGCTTCAATGGCAGCAAAGATCTGCATGCCTAAACTTTCGAAAATTTCCTTGGACAAGTCGGGCTCGGGCGGACGGGAAGGGCACGGATTAAGTGAAGGCGGAGGCTTCATCGCAGATCTGGAGAATGAGGTCACACTTGTGGGTGGATTGCCGTCCAGATCCGTAATAAGACCAGCTCCTTTTATGGCAGGGGATATGTTCTATTTTGAAGGAAGCACTCATCTCAGGCCACAAACTGTACCATTTGTGTTGGAGCAGCCTGGGGCCTTTGCAACAGAATACGGTAAAGTGCCGAAAGCTTGGGTAGGCCATATTCAACAGGAGACGCCTGTAAATCACGTTGCAGTGTTTGTGGAGCCCTTAATTGTCCCGGTACAGATGGAATGGCGAGAGGATCGCCCGAGCACTCCAGCTTCAGAGGACAAAATGGAATTTGTGCCGGTGCAAATCCGTTCGGCGGATGCGTTTAACGTAGCACGCGAGATAGCAAAGCGATACACAAGCGCAGGCCTTGTGGAACAGAAAAAGGAAGCTGATGTGGATGCAGTGAATAGACGCTTCAGTGGTTTGCACGAGAGAGTGGGGAGGACGCTGACGACGGTTGCCATGGAGGCTAGCCGCGTTCCAAACACGAAGTTCGACCTGGATTCCCGGGAGCTGCGGGCGAAGCTGGCTCTTCTCGAGGTTGGTAGTGACGTTGAGAGGATCAAACGGCGACAAAATGACGCTCTACAGGCGCTTGGACAGGCTCAGGCGAGAGCCGCGTCCGGTGACCAGGATGGGCAAGCACAGCGTCAAGTGCAAGATGCACTCCACACGTATAAAGCACTACTGACATATGAGAAGGTCCTACTTGAGGGTTTACTGGAGCTTACAGAGCGATGGGGATCGGAGACAGAGAATATCATGTCAAATGTGGCGTCTGTGCTAACTTCTTCTGCATTCAAGAGCATTGAAGAGCTTGCGTCCCTTCAAGGTGCAACTTGTGCTAGTCTTAGAGTCGCCAAGAAACTGTTCGATATGAAGACTCCAATCCAAAGAGAGGCGTGCAGTAAAAACCCGTGCCGTTTCGTGAGCGATGCAGTGACGAACCGGTTGAAGGCGATAGACCTTCTGGCCACCAGCATTGACCAAATGACTCCTGCGGAATTTTTGAACCTCTTGCAAAAAGTCGACCGCGATCACAAACAGAGTCGAAACGTAGTTCGAGACAACTTGTTGAAGAAAAAGAAGGATACCTGGATAGCCGACGTTATTTAAAGCGAACTGGGAAGCTTTCCGTTTTTGAAGGATATTGTTGCGGATCACGTGTTACTTGTGTGGACGAAACCATGGTGGAATAACAAGGTGACGAAGTGCATGCCGCACAGGGGGTAGCGTTGCTTTGTCAGAGATTATGAGTTAATGACGCTCTGCACCTTTGGATCACTGCCAGCTTGTTGCAGCGCCATGCTACGCGCTTGCGCCGAATATTTTAGGACAAAGTTCCCTCAGCATTTTTGCCGCGGACATCTTGGTAATAGGCTCCGAAGGTCCCGCATCCCGAACTGGCGTCGCACTAAGGCCCGTCGTGCGGTTTTGTTCTCACTATGCATGAGGGCTAGCGTTGTGGGGGATTCAGTACACTTTTATGATGGATGGGTTTCGTCTGAGGATATCTGTATATGATGGGCCGACCGTGAAGATAGCTACCGGGTTCAGTGCACGTTTTTCAGCAAGTGTAGCAGTTCCGGCTCGTGCTGTCTGTTGTAATGGGGGCTCAAGCGTTTCACATATGATGAGCGCTACGAAGGGAAAACTTTGTTAATGGCTGCGGCGAGTTGGCACAGCGCCTTCAAGTCCTTTCCTTTCAAGAGCGTCTACACGGCGGTGGTGCTTCCTTCAGTTCCTTTCAGCTCGGCAGAGGCATAAGCTGCTGCTGAAGACCCGGAAGTTCTGTAGCGGATGGGGCACACCGTTTGGACCTAGTTCGGGAAGCAGTCGGGGTTAAAGGGTACAGACAGAAGGAACTGCGAGCATAGTATTCTTCTTGCTCGCAGCTGGCTCCACTCCTCGATGAGCGGCTTGGGTTTATCTGCACAAGCCTGCGATTCACGCTGTTAAGGCGTTTCCAACCAGCTCGTTTATAAAGCAAGCCAATATATGGTTTCAACTTCCACTGAGGCAATGTACGCTCTACGCAGCGCTTTTTTGTTTATTAGGGAACGTTCTAGCGGCGGGCGACTGCGAGCAATGCAAGTTGTAGTTCTGTGGTGACGTAAATTAATTTGCATTATGTTTGTCGGGCCCAGGCCGTGGCGAACACTACCAGCAATATTT
This sequence comes from Eimeria necatrix, assembly GCF_000499385.1. Classification (NCBI taxonomy): domain Eukaryota; phylum Apicomplexa; class Conoidasida; order Eucoccidiorida; family Eimeriidae; genus Eimeria; species Eimeria necatrix. The sequence goes on along the minus strand of NW_013651701.1, from coordinate 216,408 downwards.
GTGCTAGTGCCGGCGATGTTGTGGGTATGGGCGTGTTCTGTTGTCTCAGCGCGCAGTGTCACTTGCTTTTTGCACTGACACACTCGAGTATAAAGCAGTAGACCCAAGACTGATTATTATGCTTTTTTTCAAATTCGAGCGTCTGCCGCCGCCGGTGCGGTCAAGCAGTTTTTAATACTTTCAGTGTCTCGCTAGCTTGGGAAAGATTTCAAAGCGCGCTTCTGCATTAGTGATGAGGGCGACGACAGCGAGCTGCCTACCGCTCGGCACATTTAAGTCGGATACAGGAGCATTCCTTTCTTAGAGCATGTGGCATGCATGTTCTGGCCTACAGCACGTCGCTGCTGCAAGCGCAAAGTGGGGAACCGCAGAACTCACTGCCTGAATACGCAGAAGATTCCCCCCACGCGTCCATTGCTGGGTGGATTGTGAATGAATAGGCCTACAGAGTGCGTGCAGTTACGTGCCGCGTTGTGTTCTGATGCGTGGCTTGCAAACAGCTGAGCCCAGTTGAACGGCAAAAAAGAAGCGTAGCAGGTGAAAGCCACTACAGCAGAATTTGGCACGTCTTGCATGATATTAGGCAGAAATTATCAAGGGCTGAGTTCTGACAAAGTGACAAATCACAAATGGGAAACTGACACCGGCGCAGAGGTTAATCTGCGTATAGGAATGCACTTTACGTTAAACGCACTTCCAGGCTGCAGACCTGCGGAAGTTGGTTAATTTTTGACAATTTATCGTTAGATTGCATATCTTTCAACACCTTTCAGGCTCTCGCAGAATTATTGCGGATGCTTACAAAAAACTTTGGGGCTTGGTGCACAAGAGCAGTTCCCGTTTAACAGTTCCTCTTTAAAACAATTCGCGATGCACGCGAATCACTTGCTGTGGAGCAGCAGGCGTTCGCGGAATGCCTAACAAATCAGGCTGCGATGAAAGTTCAGTGAAGCGAATGCCAAAACCCGCAGCACAAAAAGGCAAATGAAGACGCCTTGAGAAACTTTGACCTTTTCCCGCCAGGGTCTCCTGTTGGTGAGGGTCTCCTTGTGGGGCCATTTCCGGGCAAGCGGATTGCTGTCTATACAGTTGCTCTTGAAAGACGAAGCTTTGCCGATTCATGATACCAAATCACTGAATAACACCAGTTAGTGACTCTCTTTTCCTTCCCCTTTTTTGCTTCTCTACAACTGTTTATGACCCCAATGCATTGAACGTGTTCACAAGATTTTTTGCGAGCAGGAGAAAAACTAGAAGAAGAGCCATGGCTACCACAACAGATGAAAAAGTAGCACTGAAAGCCACAAACAGAAGGGTTAACAAGACTGCTGTTGCAACCGTCAAGGTCAATGTAGTTTTTCCTTGGTTTGCAGGTTCAGCTGCAACCTGTACGAATGACGCCTGGAGTTGCTCTTGCTTGCGAATAACGCGCCTTTCCTCATCAGCTGCTGTACCAGCCACTGCAGCTGAGAGTTTGCCGAAGCTTTTGCTTCCTGTGCTAAGCTCCACAAGTGCCTTCAGATACATTCCCAAGTAGCGCTTCCCGTGGTTTGTTTTTCGGAGAAAAATCGAGAGTCCTTCTTGTGGGACTAGCTCTCTACCCATGAAGGCTAACAAAAGTCTCACTGCCTGCCGCGTGAAAAATGAGCTTCGCAAGCATAACGTCACTATGCGCATGGTAACAGTGCTCGACTTCAAGCCTGAAAGGACAATAAAACAATGATCGCGAGAAGCAGACGTCACCTAATGGCATTGGCAAATCACTTGCAAATTTATTTCGCCAACAGGCTCCAAGAAGCCAAATGCCACGGGAAGGCTGCTGAGCTACAAGCTTTCTGACCATAGTGTACATACTCAATCGGGAAATAGCAACAGCCGAAGCAGCTGCATTTTGAGTATACATGAGTATACGGCCCGTTCTCCCAGTTGATTCTTCCAGGGGTCTTTCTGCCAGTTGTTCAGCCTGCTCCTCTCGAAGTTCCTGTGAAACAATTTGAATCTCCTGGAGAGCGCTCATCCCTTCATTCTCATTAAGTGAGCTACTGGACCTTCCAAGTGCTTCCATTCCAGGTGGCGATGGGCCTGTGCTGCTGCTGATGTTAGTTTCTTCGCCACTGGCAGGAGATGAGCTTAAGTCAAGGATTTTGATATCCTGGAGCCTCCCTGAGAAGCCAGTCTCCGTCGCCTTAGGCCTTCCAGCTTGCATGTACTGATCGTACTTCTCAAGTAGCCTGCAAGTCATGTCCGCTTGGTTGCCATTTCTGTCGAAACTGACGCAGTCGCTGGCATCAAAGAGCCTCTCAACAGCTATCAAGATGGCAGCTTCAATAACCTGAGCCGTTTTGACAGGCTTCCTCCCGCCCAACACAATTTTTTCAGGAATCCTAGGAGAGCTGCCTGCTGGGCATGACACCCCGTCAGCCAGCATTGTAGTAGTCAGCCGGACTGCAACGGGGTCAGCGTGCGGGGGGATGTTAACGAACAGCTCGTATCCTCGAGTAAGGAGCTGCGGCAAGGAATACATAGCAAAAGTGAAGCCCAAGCGTTGTTTGGGAAGTACTAAAGAACGACCATTCCAGTTTGCAATCGACACAGCTGGCGCTTTTGCCGCAAGTATCCCTTGAGGGCCAACTTACATCTACAGCTTCTGGTCTGGTAGCATCTGCCTTTGTAGGCTGTCGCCTTTTCATTCTGTTCCAGACCCTTTTCAACCCATTTCTTGTGCTTCGCAGGTCTAGGCTGCTTCTCTTCAACAAGTGTACTAAAAGAATGTGCTGGTTATCTGCAGTGCCGACGGCGCTCCAGTTAAGCCTCGCAAACGCCTGGCTCAACGAGTCTCCCCCAGGAATCAGGGGAATATCGGGGGGTCCACTCGAGAACTGTGCATCAAACCAAGCCATACTAAAGCATTGCAATATGGGAATTAATAAGGAGTAGGCTGAGGAAAGCCTTTCTATACTTAACGACGCTGTTTCGTTAGCAAAGGTAAATATGAAGGGCATACTTCGAGGCTGTTGAACCAGCGTTCAGCATCCTTGTATCCTTCCGCTGCATAACGCATACCAGGAGCACAAGAAATGCCAACTTTGTTTTCGCTGAATTCTTCATGTACGCTGAAAGCTAATTTGAGACACACTAGGGGCAGCGAGAAGAAGAAGCACTGTGGGCTTACCTGAAGCGCCAGTTACTGTTTCACGCAGGAATGGGTGAACTAAAAAAAGACGATACAGTTTCAAGCATTCTGAAGAAGCAGACAAAAGCATGAATCTATTTTCCTTGGCTTCCATGTGGCATGTTTCTCTATTTCCCTAGTCCCCTTTGCCGCTGCTGATTAGCCAAAAATTGAGGCACGCTCACCTATTCTCTGCTCAGTATCACTAGGGGTCGTTTTCGACATGCATTCTCCAACCTTTCTGAGTTGTTCAGCGATTATAAGTGCATACAACGAGCAGTTGCGTCGAGAAGTGTCTTCTTCCAGATTTTCACAAACCGTACTAATGGCGTTCCCAGCCTTTGCTTCGGGAGAGCTTAGGTTGAAACAGTCAAAGTATCCTGAGTACCGCATTCACCCAAATTGTGCACTGCGTTTAGTAAGGAAGCTCTGTTTACTGAAGGCAGCACAGAGAGCAAACGTGGGAGCTAAGCAGCAAGAAGTGGCCCTACTCATGGCAATAGCCTCAGCGGACTGCAGCCTCTCATCTGCTTCTGCTTTTGAACGCCTAGAGAAGGCACTTTTTAAGGACTGAAGGGCTCTTCGAATCTGCGACACCACATGTGCACGAGCGCAGCCGGCCATGGATCGCCCACAGCGTAATTACGGTGCTGAAAAGGATTGAACATTACGCAGCGATAATGGTATACTAGCTGGCATGTTTTAGCAGTGCGGCATGACGTACAGGCTGTGAGACTCTTTCCCATGCACGACTGGCCCAAAGGCGTCTTGGTTGGCCTTGACCTTCAGGTGAGCTTCCCGTTGTCCAAAGGATGTCCGTCTCTACAAATTGATTTAAAGCAACCATCGATGTCGGATAGTGTATTGTTGATAGATAGTGCCTGAAAGTTTTGCCAGCGGCGATTAACTGCAAGCAGTGAAAAAGAAAACGCCTTTATCCACCGCACTTCTAGTCGGTCTTGCTCACCTGTCAACAAGGAGGCGCGGGCTGTCGATTCATTTTTTGAAACAAGAGCGATTAATGCTAAGAGCAGAGAGAACAGAAGTAAACAGTTCCGTTGGCAACGTGCCATTTTTCCAAATGTGCCAGTTGGGCTATAGTGGCTACGGCTATCCTATACTACGGCCAAAAAATTACAAAGGACGACTTAAACATTGAAGATGCTACAAAAATGTGGAACGAAAAGTATTTCACCCCAGAGGAGCCACAATGGGCTAGTCGGTTGTTCCACTGGACAAGGCGTCGCCGAACCGCACAGCGAACGGTGTTTTCGTTTCTCTTCCCCCAGATATTCCCACATCCATTCAGCATTTCATTTAATTCCTCTTTGTCAGAAAACTATTATCAGAAGAGGTGAAACTGACATGTAATCCTTGTTTTGCCCCTGCGTCCGTGTGATTTGCACGATTTCAAGTTCGTCCTTTGTCTCCATTGGGCGTTTCTGTTTTTAGCACTAATTGAAATGCGCGCGCATTTTTTATGTGCCCCTGTAGTTTTTACAAAAAAGGGAGAAAGATATGGTTGTAACTCATGTCGGACCACGGTTGGCGCTTCTCTTGAAGGCCACATTGAACACAAGGAGTAGCCTGAAGAGCGAACTTGCTCCTTCGTGAACAGCCGGCTGGCAGAGCTGTGGTATAGAACCAAAGAGTTGCATCCTCGTCACCCTAGGAGACCCAATAAACAGCAGTGCAAGTGCTGAGTGCACTCAAAGGTGCATGATGCCAGTTCCACCGTAGCAATGAAGGAAAAAACATTGCGAAGCTGACTAAGCTGCTGCAGGCTTGAAGCCACAGGGCTAGACAGTAGCACTGAGCTCAAGGGGGTAAATGCGCATTGATTAGCGCGCACATGCAATTAAACGCTATATTCCACTCCCCGAATTGAATGAGAGACAAAACTGCAAAGGGCTTGATAATAAGAGTTGTCTACAACCAGCATGAATGCAACGTCCAGTTTCAGCTTTTGCTGCACCTGTTTGAGCTAAGGAGCAGCGCATATTGCGAGATAGTGAGCAATAAGCTCGGTGAGTGGGGCAAAGAAGGACAGAATAGCACAAACGTGAATGGAAGCAGTGAGTGCAGGCTACCCTGTGCGCTTAAACTTTACACGGTGACGCCTCTTTAAGAGTTCGCCAAAGTGAAGCTGCCAAAGCAGCATCTCAAGCTCTTGGGTAGCAGATGCCGATTGGGAAGATGAGTCAAGTGGTGTAAACTAGGCATTGAGCTCGTTAGTCGTGCAGTACGAAGACTGGGCCCATCCGTCTTGGCCGCTGCGCCGTCATATAACCTGGAAAAGATGCAGCATGAAAAAGCTTCAAGCAAAGCGGCAGATCGCCAAGAATACAGTTATACTGGGCTCAGAGACGCTAACGCATCCTACCAGCAACCGGAGTATTGTATGACCGGCCTGGAGGCTTTAACCTTACGGCGAATTTGCTGCTGTAGTGCGTGCAGCACTTAGCCGACTGCAATGCCCAGCAAATCGCTGATTCTAAACAAAATTGAGTTGTCGTGAAGGGCAGCTTCCATCGATCTGGCGCCACTTCGGGCTCTCGCAGCAGCACGCGATTTGGTTACAAGTAGTCGTTCTCTTGCCTCGCACTGGAGCTTTTAATCTCATCAGCGAAAGCATTAAAAGGCCAGTTTCCTTCAGTCACTACTGAACTATATGCGTTTGAAGCGTTGGCAACAGGGGCCAGAAAGGCCAAAGTTAGCAAATGAGAATGCCTTCACGTTACTATGTTGTGACAGACTCAAAATTCCAATCCTATGAATTCAAGGATCACCCTCTTGCCTAGAGAGATGAACGCTCGAATAAGCTGAGGCTGCCAAGCCTGAAAGAGCCGCAAAGAAAGTTCCCGTGGCCACCGCTCCTAAGGAGTGGGTTCCTGCTGCACCTAGGAGGAGAGGGTATGCAGCACTCAAAGCAGCAGCGGCAACAGATGTTGCGACGACCCCCGCCATAACTGGGACAACGGCTGTGATAGCTGCATTTGCTGCTTCTGTCTGCCTTTGCTCTTCAGTTGTGGGCAACTTCCCCTTCTCGTCTCCTGGGGGTCCAAAGAGAAACGTGGCAGGGTCATTAGCTGCAGGCTTACTGTCAACTTTTGAACTTCCATGTGAAAAGTTAGCGTTCGAGGCAGCTGCTCTTGGGGGTTCTATTTCTTGGCGTTGATGCGTTCGGCCTGCAGGCTGTAAAAATCTGCGCATACTGCGCCCATAGACGCAACAGCGACAAGCCATGCTTCCATCCCCACCTGAATGCCTTTCGGGACCTTTTGTTTGATATGGACTAAGCCACATTCTTTGTCTCGAGCAGCAAGCGTAGGATGCTCCGTGGATATGTTTATTGTGCCTCGTTGGGCTTGCGGCACACTCAGCGTCGTTATATAAGCTGAACCTCTCAGTCCCCACTAACCATTGAAGGAACAAATGGCTCTGAAAGCTGAGGTGTTCAGAGCAAGAGAATTTTCAATGCCTTGATTGCGGGACTTGGTTGAGGCGGCGGTCGGCAAGAGGGATTTCGAAAGCAAGATTGGAAGACTTAGCTTGTCTAAACGGTCATAGATTGAAGGACCTACTTGCTTTTAGTGTTCACAGTTTTATTGTATTATTCTGGAGACTTGTAATTGTGATTGTCTGGTGGTTTGGGATTGTAATGCTCATCGCTTTTCCGTCTGCTTGTTCTGGCCGGCTCTCAGCCCACCTCCGACACTTATTCCCTCGCAGACTACGGTATTTTTCCGACTTTTCCTCCAATGAAAGCACCGGATCGTACACTAGAAAACGCGAAACATTACTTTTCTACAGTTCCAAGTTCTTACAAGGAAAAAATTTGCATAGCTTTTGACTGTGCACATGAGCGTCCGCAGCATCAATGAGTGCCAGCCCCCAGAACTTGACTTAGCTGGAGAGTGAGCCTGATCTGCCGCACAACTAGACGTCTTCGTCTGATTTACTTGGTGTTATAATTTTATTGTTCTCATCCCAAGCTGCTTAGGTTGGCTCTGGAAAATACTGCTGCGCACCAACTGCTATTGGCACAGCGATTTTGCAAATGCCGCATAACTCCTAATCCCACAGCAATGAACTTTGCGCCCTTGCAACTAGATCTTACAGTAAAATGACATTAACTCATAATATGAACAAACTGCGCACTGGCACAACTAGCCACTCCCCCTAGCTACCATCTCCAAACGGTTCTGTCAGAACATTTACTTAACTGTCCGCGAATTAGGAACACAAATGATTCACTCCATTACTACAGACAATTTCAGCCACATACCTGAAGCGTCATGGCGCCCTTACATTGATATCTAGCTGCTAGCCACAGGCTCTACGCAAAGGCACTCTGTGTGCGCACCTTTAGAAAATATACAGCGTGCTTTTTAGGAGAAGAGGAGAAAGTCACAGCAAAGGCCATGTATGTTTGCTGAAGAAGCAATAGAAAATTGGACATCGGCCTCAGAGAAATAGTGCCTCAAAGCGACTCAGCGGCTTTGCTGAGGCCGTGAGCAAACGAGCCAGTTAAACACTCTCTCCGAAAGACTGTAAGCAGTTCGAGTGCAAATTTTACGCGCCATCTGCCTTAAAATAGAGTCAAATAGTGGCCGCTGTCAAGAGGCTGTGCTAATCTACCTAATACGATGCCAAGTCACTGCATGTTTGTGAGGTTAGTCTACTTCAATATTCTTAAGAATTGTTTGTAGCAGTGGGATGCTGCCTCCGCCTGCCTATTTTTCTGATAGGCGGGGTTAGTAGGGCCCTAGCTGCTCATTGATTTAGACCCTCTTTCAGGAATCTTCGAGCCATCATGGCTGACTGCAGACGCTTCTGAGATACTTAAAACCATTTTCAAAAGCTATAATTGCCGTCAGCCTATGCCCGCAATAGATCATCAGGGCCTCTGGCCTTTGGATCGTACTAATTTTCTCCAGAGGAAATGGACGTCAACATGTGCAGAAAGCATTATATATATCTGCTTAGTTCCTTAAATTAACATAGTCACCCCTTGCTTTGCTTCGCCCTGCTGCTTCAGCATTTCGAAGCTTCCCTTCTCTTTTTTGTTGCTTGCGCCCTGCGCTCTGCCTTCAGATCGATGCTGCACAGGTCTTCCTCACCTATCTGTTTTTAGCATTTGCAGAATTTTGGCAAATACAAGCATGCCGAAAAGTTCTATACTTTGTCATAATATGGATAACAACACACAGTAATGGAGCGGCTCTCTGAGGCCCATAATATGCAGTGCCCTATCTGATGTCTGCAAAAGGCAGCAAACTATGCGTTGCAGAAACCATAACAAAGCTACAAAGGTAAATTTTGATGCACTCATCCAGTTATCTCTGGAACATCCTGTGTTCTATGTACCTCCGACAGCTAACACTAACGTCTCATTTCCCAGTGCATGGCCACACCCAGCAATCTGTTGTATCATGGTGCAACCCAGGCTTTGATTTGCCGTGCAGACTTCACGGAACACTGCTTGCAAACCTGATGTGAGGAAGTACTTCGTAATCACTTACATCTTTAATTCTACCTGCACTGCGGGCACTTCGAACTCAGAAGCAGTTAACGAACGTTTATCTTTTTGAAACCTATTTGCCTTCCGCATGTTTAACTTTCTGGAACTCTTATCACGTGTTCCTACCATGACTCTGGCGGCCAAGCGGGCAAAGACGTGTATTCTTTCCAATCTTCGGGAGACAACTTGGCTACTATCTTGTGCGTTCTTAATCCGAGCTGCTTAAGTGGCATGTCGAACATAGCTGCTCTTTTCAGGCTTCTGCTACTCAGAAGACAAGATTTTCGTGAGGCAACTTTGGAGGAGGCCGAAGCTCGGCGGGTATGGTGTCACTGAAGGCAACATGATAACCCTGTCACTCGTTGATTCACTCACTAAATATGTGCTGCCAATCATTCATTAAGAGTTTCTGGTCGAATGATCTGCGCCTGTCAACAAGAGTGTGCCAAGGTCCCTTTTCATCCCCAATATCGGTACTTGGAGTCTACAGTGAATGTATAACTGGAATTCTGCAATCTGCCGTTTCCTTGTCTGGTGAAAATGCCTTATTCCGACGCTGTATAGCAGCCCGCTTGCTGCATTTAGGTAAGGAAGTACGTGAGTTAGCTTTTTATAACGCGGCAGGGGGCTGGTTCGACTTCGTTCACGCCTGCCATAATAGCTCTTTTATTTGTACTCCTACCCTTGCTCGCATTCGTGACTAGTGTTATTTGAAAAGTGGACTTCAGAGCATTACAGCCTACTCTAGAAGTAATACCCGCTTCATAGCACATTTCTATTACTAACTAGCAGGTTCTCAATCCTGTCATCGCTGAAATTTCGCATCTGCTGTCATATTGAACTATCTCTCAAGTTTCACCACTGGAACATTCGTGTTTAGCACCTTCGGAGCGTCTTGATGCGCTTTTTATGTCTCTTTTGGCTCGTCGGAATCCAGTAAGCATAGGCCTCTCAGAGCTCCCCGTGGAGCAAGCATTTGCATTTGCAAATAGTAAAACGTGTTGCCTGTGCTTAGGGTGTGCTGAAATGACTTCGAGTTCATCTTTCTTTTGCTCATTATGCCCATTTCCTGAAAAATTTTGGCTCCCTTCACTAAGCGCAAAGAAGCGCCTGCAGTACAGAGCACTGGCTCGGACTCTCTGGTTGGAGTGGTGCTGCGATAGCCTAGTTCCTGGCGCTACATTCCGCTCTGTTATAATAAGTGCCCAGCGCAGAAAAAAAGACCAGTAGGAATGAAGATACATGTAATTATTGGACTAGAGAGCGCTCAACGGGAAGAAGCGGGCCCGCAGGAACGAAAACACGTGGAGTATCCCTTTTACTGAGCATTTTTCTCAAGAAACAGGCTTTTAGGGATGGAAACGCATGTGCCGTCTCGCTCAATGAGCATTCCCTTTGCACGCACAGCGCATCGATGCGATGCTGCTATTTAGCTACATATTTGTAATGCCCGGCCGCCTATCAGCCAGCTTACACCTTTGTCGCCCTGTGAGCGCCTCCATGTCAGCAACGACTCACTACCTGCAAAACGTTTCTCACAGATCTACCTTCTCCATGCTTTAAGCACTGCTGATGTAAATTATTCTTCCTCAGTCTTCACAGTTGCATCTTTCCACGCACATACTACCCCTCTGTTTGAAAAGCGTGGAGTAGCTGTATGCTCAAAAAAACCCTGCACAATGGCAGCAGAATGGAACAAACAACTGCATAAGGAATTGAGATAGTAGCGTAACCTGTAAGGAGAGTTCAATGTTTCTCTAATAGCCGCGGGCTCGGCTCGTGGCCAACGCTTGACTAGTCACATGCATGTGCTGTACACTCAAAATAAAAAGCCTGCCCAACAACAACACAATGGAACAAACAACTGCATAAGGAATCGAGACAGTAGCGTAACCTGTAAGGAGAGTTCAATGTTTCTCTAATAGCCGTGGGCTCGGCTCGCGGCTGACTAGTCACATGCAGCACCCTACAAGAGAACGAAGAACAGCCTGAAACTATGCATTTTAATTGGCATCAAATCCACTTGGACAGATCTCCATGCCACTGAAGTGCCTGAATAAATGAAACGATAGCGTGGCCCTTTTTCTCGATAACGCCTCGCACTCATGGGGCCCTGTAGAGGCCCCAAATTCCTGAAGAACCCCAGTTGTTGTCTCACGCTTCCACTTAACCGTTGACAGTCTTTAAGCTTCTAAGCTGAACTGCAAGTCTGTGGCTGCTTCCCTCCCCACTACACGTGAGCCTTTTTGACCGTTGGGAGGCGACCTGAAGCTTCCTTGTTACAGAAGAGACCCAGTGCAGCAGATCACTTTTTCTCGCCTTGCACTACACGGTGTGGATCTTTTGGACCTTGTAACACAAGCAGACACCTCGGACTGGCAACACAGTAGTGGATTGCTTCCTAGGAACGAGGTGAAGGTTTAAACCCCCAAACCTCCCGTCGAAGCTTAGATCTTCGCCGCGAACCCTCAGCCTCTGACTGATGGGCTTGGTGGCGCAAGTGCGGATATCTCAGCACAGCAGCAGGGACGGCAACTGACGAGTTTCACAGCCACGACGGTTCGCCGCGGCGTTGTTTCGCACAGCAGCGCCTAGCCAGTCGGGATTAGGGCGTAGGTTCAAGAGGATAAGAACAAAAGTATTTGAACTTGCTTTACATTTGAACTGCTGGAACACTTAAACACGCGCACTGCACAGCGAAGGGGCCACTAGGCAGCCTTTTCAAAAGCCCGATGGATGAGAGGCAGAAGGCCCCCCATATACTTCTTGCACACCTTCGCATCAGCTTCTTGGTAGGTCCTGTACTTGCGAAACACTGCCGCTTTGAGTCCAGAGCATGCACTGGATCTTTTCGCTCACGAACCCTTGAGTTTGCGTCGGACAGTGGCATTTGCCACTTGTCTTGTGACGCAAACTCGGGTGTCGCCGTTGCTGCTGCTGCCGGACTTCGCAGCGCTTGTAAGTGCTTCTGCTGCTGCTGCTGCAGGGCATTTGCGCCCTTGCAGCCCTCACATTCGCGGCGGAGCACTGCGTTTGCTTCAAGTTCGCCTCACCGAGTGCACCGGCCGCGGGATTTGGTCAGATTCCCTTGAGGTGAGTTGCATCTGCAAGTTTTGTTTTCTTGTCTGTGTCGAAGCTATTTCTTTTTTGGTGAAGCTGGCCCACAACGGCTGCATGCGCTTCCTGCTGCAGGCTTAGAGCGGCAGAGGAGCTGCCTAATGGCTACACTCGAACTCAACTTAGTGCCTCTGGGGGCCCCGCAAAGGCCCCCCTCAACCTGTAAGACTCGTGCGCCCGCACTTCAGGCTGAAGCTGCGTGTTCTCGTTTCTGCGCACAAGTTTTAGAAATGCTGCATGGCGCAGACAGAAGAAATAGAAACCCTGACATGAAAGACAGTCGCAGTCACTTACAGCTGCAGGAGCAGGGAGGGGGCCATGGGCTGCGCTGCCCGGGTGCTGCCCACAGGTTCTCCCGCTCTGCGCCTCTCAAAGTCCGCCTGGAGCACCGCGAGCCCGCGGCGACGTACACGGCGTACGGCGAGGTAGGGGGGCCCCTTGGGAGCTCCGTGGAGTGCACAGGAGCTTCAGGAGCTTCTGGGAGCGAGGGGGAGCCCGGGGACGAAGTGCACCACTTGGTGTTTTCCTATGACCCCTCAGCGCTCTCTGGGAAGACCCAAGAGCCCTTTCGCTACCTCGAGGGACAAAGCGTTTCATTTGTCAACCTCAAGGACCAGCGAGAGGGGCAAATCCAGAGTGGGGCCCCTCCCCCGAAGCCGCGTCTGTACAGCGTGGCTTCTTCGCCGCTGTGCCCGGACAAAGGCCTGCAGCATTCCTTCTCTTTGGTGCGTCGCAAGCATTTTCTGGTTCTGCCCCTCAGGGTGCCTCCTGCTGCTTTCCGGTTGAACTGCTTGCTGCTGGAGCCTCATTGGAAACAGTTCGCTGCTTGTCTTGCTGCAGTGCGTGAAGCGCCACCGCTACAGGGCGCCTGACGGCCGCTTTGACCCCTGCAAAGATGGCCTGTGCTCCTCTTTGTTGTGCACGGCCCCCATTGGCACAGAATTTGAAATCGCCGGTACTAATTCCACTAATTCTAATAATTAATTATCATCTACCATATCTATTTTATTTAATAACAACTTTAGTTTGGGCGAGGGTGTCGCTGTCGCTCTTCTTTTCATGACCACTTTTCGGGTGGACCATCAGATACCAAGAAATTCAAGAGTGACCCTTGCATCCTCTTCTTTCTATGCATGCTGAACACCCATGCAGAAGCAGCAGCCTGCTACCCTGCCCCCTGGCTGCTTTTCCCCTTTAAGTGCTGGTCTGTTGCGGAGAATCCCTTTTTGCTCAGGGCCAGTAGGGGCTTCGCTGTTGTTGCCTGCGGACCGCGACGCCCCTCTCATATTTGCATGCACGGGAACAGGCGCTGCTCCCTTGCGCAGCTTCTTACGGAGGGTGTTTGCAGAGAGGCGCAATGGTCCGTCTTTGGCTGGCTGGTGTTGAGCTGAGCATGCATTTCCGCTGCTGTTTCTTCCTGGCTGCGAGGCACTGGGTGTAGCGCTAGCTGTGTGGCTGGGTGCAGATGTGGCTAGCTAGCTGGTTGTTGCGCTTCAAGGCCCTGGGCGAGTGTGGACCAGGTTATGGGCCTTTGAGTGCGTTTGGGTTGCCGTCGCAGGTCCTGTAGTTGCCTACATTGGAGCTGCAAAGGCGGCCTCTACTCCCTACGCCCGCGAGTGGGAGGCGCTGCAGCAGCTGCTGCCACCCTCGCAGCTGCAGCTGCGCTTTGCGTATTCCAGGGAAATGAAGGCCCCAGATGGCGGCCGACTGTATGTACAGGTATGCACACGCGTACGGCAGATAGTGATATAGACGGGGACTTCAGCAGAAACAGCCGCAGCATCATGCGTATTTATTCATTGGCTTTCCGTCTTCTCTACAATGTTGATACGCAATGTTTACATGTACTTACTTTTGCAGCATCTAATGGAGGCTGATGGCGACGAGCTACTGCGCCTGTTTGAAGAGGGAGCATTGATGTACGTCTGCGGGCGAAAGGATATGCTTCCTCCCATCAAGGCTGCCCTTCAGGCTGCAGCGCAGAAGAACAACGTGGATTTCAGCACTTTATTTAAGAGCCTCATTGCTTCGAAGAGGTGGAGAGCCGAAGTTTATTGAGAGCGGACCACAATGTAGTTCAGAAGCCCTCGCCAGCGCGAAGGGGTGTTGGCGGCCAGCTCATTCAGGGGCCGCAAGCTGAGTATTTGGGTCTGTTTGCCTTGGCTAGGAAGGACTGACCCGCGCTGCAGCTGCCTCGCTTTGCTAGAGCCCCGAATAAACAAGTTGAGAACGTATACAGGCAACGGCTTAACCTCTAGCTGAGGACGCCTACAGGGCTCATTTGTATCATTTTTCTGGGTTGGGCGGAAGTCAATTATTCCTGGATTCATTTGGTCAGGTGCTGGAACAGTGCCGGTTCGGATATTTGAATTGGTGGTATTTTCACTCCATCAGCTAGTAGGGATGGGATCTAGCGTCGCTTGGCCGCTACCCCGACACCCGTGGTGTAATAGAAGTGTGGAGCCCCACGAGTTTATCTTCCGCTAGATAGCCGTACTTCCCTGCTTTCCCTGCCCGATACAGCCAACTGGCTAGTTCGTCACCGTCATAACCAGCAGAGCCTGAGTCTGTTTAGATACGTATCTGGCTGGGCTACTCCATTGAGCACTAGAGGCAACTCACACAAATGGGGAGGCGTAGGCACTTATCTTGCGCGGACACGGCTCTCCACAGGTGTATTGACAAAGCGCCAAGACAAACAAACAAGCAGTAACGGGGAAAGGACCAAATCGGCAGAAAGGTGGCGCTGCCGGTGACCAAAGAGCATGCGTTTCTGCCCCTTTCTCCTCCCCAGAAACTCCCGGGCAGTTGCTACAACGTGCCTGTAGGAAACTACACTTGAATTGCTGCTGCGTCTTGCGTGTGCATGCGTAAATGCAGCGGCAACCCGGAAGGGGGGAGCTGCTGCTCGCCTGGAGCGGAGGCGGTGTGCGTAAGGCAGGTGACCTCATTCCACTTTGAGCAACAACGCTTAGCCACACCAAGAAACAAGCTCCACCAGAAACCAACGAATGTCTAACCGCACCGCTTTCGGGTCAGCAAACAACACGGAGGAACAAAGGGCGCAGGGGTGAGCTGCGGCCTGTCCGCCATGCGGGATAGCGAGGTTGCCCCTGTCTAATTACAGCGAAGGGCGCAGAGGGGAAGGCAGATGCTTCTCAAATCTGACAGGCTCTGCGCTAGAAGCTCGCAACCACAAACTGATTTCTCACTACCACACACGGCGTCGCTTGTTGGAGTAAGCCAGGGGCGGACAGTGCCCCTAAGGCCGCAAACGATGTAAAAGGCGGAGGGGATGCGCATATGGGCCTGCATCCATCGCGACTACCATACCAACACCAGTTCAGCATTCTTCTCTTCTGCACATGCGGCAGCCACGATTCATATTGGCCCCCTGAGAAGACAGGCACCGCCGCTCAGGCCGAGGGGCACATGACCAGCCCACGCCCGTGGCTGAACCCTCTCTGTGCATGCCCTCACCCACGCATCACTGCTTGCATGCGTGCATGCAATTGAAAGGATTCGGCAGTCCCGCCTTCCACATCAGGTAAGCCGGAACTGAATAGTTGCCCGCAGCACTTTCGTTGGGAGACAAACACCACCACTGTCCTCAGGAAACAGCGGCTTCAGCCTGTGGCAGCCAATGCCGCTACTAAAGCTCAGCACAAGGCACCTAATTTCTATTCCAATGAGCAAACCCGCACGCGTGCGGAAGGGCCCACAGGGGTGGGCCCGATGTAGGCGCACAGCATGACAGCTCGAAAGGTGAAGCTGCAATTAGCTCTGGGGCATCGCAGCCGTCTTGATGACAGTTGCTGCAGCCACTGCAGTTGCTGCAGCAGAACGAGCCCTCATAATCCACCTCCAACGAACGCCTCTCATCCCCCGCTTCTGCGTAGAGCACACTTCTAGCGGAGCAGCGCATGCAGCCAAGAGTTGTTGGGAAGCATCCCAAGCCCCCCATGATCCGTACAAACCAGGGGTGGGATATTGTCTCATTTAAAGACATCCTGAAGAAAAACAAAGTCCAATAAAAAGTATGCCCTGGCCCCTAAACCCTACACCAACATAAGTCTTGCTAAGTCATTTCACAACTTGAATTTTCTTATCGGCTCCAGTATGCTCTCTGCATCTGTATAGCGAACACAAGCATGGAAACAGACGGAAGCAAATGGAGCGGGGTAAACCACACCAAGAGGACGAAGACAAAATAATAGAAAATACAAATAAGTCGATACAAACGGAACAACGGACAGTAAAACAATTAACTGCACTTCGGGGAAGCAAAAAGCTGACGGCAAACTGAGCGGGCGAATGCGCAGAACCTTCGAAGAGGCAAGATGTGCAAACGCGGCAAAGAGGATAAACGGAAAACAAACCTGCAGCGTGGATCGACAGTCAGCAAACGCCGGATGATGTCTTTGCATTCGTCCGAGACGTGTCGCCACTGGTAGCCGCTCATCGAGTAGGAGCCTGCGCAGAACATGGTCCACGAGATGCGCAGAACACGGTCGACGAGATAAGCCTCCTGCCCTAAATCCCCAAGCCCAAGAACCCATTTCCCAAACCGTTGCCTACGCTTATGCACTCTATTCATCGGGGATCTGCATTAAAAACCCCGATCTGCATCACTTTGGACCTGCCTTCTGCCCTCCCTCTACCAGGCATTCACCAAGGCGCCCAGCCTATCTACGCAAACCGACAGAGCAAGACGCACCTGCTACAATTCTTTGAACTACTTCCCCGACAGACTCGCCGAAAAAAGGAGGCGTTGCGGACACCGTGATGTAGAGGATGACGCCGAGGCTCCATACGTCACTCAGAAAACCATCGTAGTAGTTACCAGATAGCACCTCAGGGGCCAGCTGCATGCATCACACCAGCTACTGTCCGCACGCTTCTTTCAGCGCACAGTAGAAGCATTCACACTACATGCAGGAGCTCGGAGTAAGCAGCAAAGAGAAAAGGAAGCAAAGCGCAAATAATGCAGTCCTCTTACGTAATGAATGGTTCCGCACGCGGTGCCGCTGAGCTCGCCGGGCACGGCGTAGCAGGCGGACCCAAAGTCTGTAATTTTGACAATAAAGTTGGACCCTCCCGAAGAGTTTTGGCCTGGGGAGCCCTGCTCGTCGTATCGGGAGGGGAATGACGGATAAGGGGAAGCGGAAGGCGACAGAGGCGGGACTCGCCAACAGTCGGAAGCCCCGGAACAGCTGCAGCCACCGCCTCGCAGCTCTCGCGAAAATAATATATTTTCCGGTTTCAGATCCCTGTGCACGATGTTGTTGACGTGGCAGTGCATGACTCCAGAGACCAGCTGCAGCAGCGAACCGCAGCCTTATCCCCACGTCAGTGCCCCGTCTTAGTGGCTCTACCCACATTCAAGCAATCCAAAAATACCTCTCTTGTGCCTCCAACTTAGACTAGCATTGACAGATTCCAGCGCGCCAACATTAAGAATCACGAGAGAAGATGAAAAAGTATGCGAGTGCGGTAGGAATCAAACTAATGAACAAGCACAACAAGAAACAACTTCGTATTCTCACCTGGGCAAAGATGATCTTGGCATGCTCTTCAGAGAAGGCTCCGTCTGCTACGACTCTGTCGACAAGAGAGTTTCGGTCGCACAACTCCATGAGGATGAACAGGCTTTTGCGATCCTCGTAAACATCGAGGACAGAGACCACGTGGGGGTGCCGCGGGAGGCGCCTGCAGCAGCAGCAGCGCAGATTTTGCATGGATCTGCAGCTCTCCCGCTCGAGCGCGGGGCTCTTGACTCAACTTCCGGGACTTCAGGCCAAAACAATGCAGCATTTCAGTTGCTGCTGGAGCTTACCTGTGGATCTCGAGCTCCTGCCTGCAGTCCCAGGCCTCGTCCGCAAGGGCGCGCCTCTTGTCGAGCATTTTGACGGCCACCATTTCGTGGGTGCGTCTATTCTCCGCCAACACGACTTTGCCGTAGCGGCCCTCCCCCAGCACGAGGTGGGCCTGCGAGCCCTTGCAAGGCTTGGGGTCACCTGGCGAGGGGCCCCCGCTCGGGGCCCCGTCGACGGCCATCGGGGCTGCAGTTTCTTGCGAGGAAACTCCAGCAGCCACGGAGGACTCTCCGTCTCTGTCTCCGAGGTCTGCGCAGTACAAGTTGTAGTCCAGATGGATGTCTCTGTCGAGGTCCGGGTACACACTAAACCCCACTTCCGGGGTGGCTTTGCGGGACCAGTAAGCCTCTTCTGCCTGCCGCTGCAGCACAGCTGCATGCGCCGCAGCTTGTGCTGCTGCATGCGCAGCCACGTGCGCGGCCTTCGCAGCAGCTTCGTAGGCCTCCCCCAGGGGCCCCCCATGCCTCCCAGGGGCCTCCTCCGAGGGGGGCCCCTTAGCCCTCAGCCTGCAGCCCCCGCCGCTGCAGGCCTCGCACTGGGCGCAGGGGCAAGGCTCTCTGGGGGCGAAGTACGCGGCATCAGCAGCAGCGCTGGGGTCTTCCCCCAGCGCTTCTTTCTCTCGGTCTGCGTGCTGCGCTGCTGCTGCTGCTGCTGCTGCTGCTGGGCTGTAGCCCTCAGCAGCACCAGCAGCAGGCCCCAGCATCGAAAGCGAAGAGCACTGCGAAGACGGCTGCGCCTGCAGCTTCGGCAGCTGCAGGCGGCGCAGACAGCGCGGCGGGTTGGCTCCTGCAGACGCATCCGCCTCCTCTCCCGCTGCTGCTGCTGCTGCTGCTGCTGCTGCTGGGGCTCCCGCTGCGGGCTCCGGGCCCGCTGCAGCTGCTTCTTTCTGCAGCCGGGGGTTCCGCAGCCGCCGCAGACTCCGGGCCGGAATGGGCAGCCGCAGCGGAGACGGCGAAGAAGCCAAAGAATGGCTGGAGAGAAAAGAAGTGGCAGCAGAGTTGTCTTGTGGGTGCAGCGGCTCGTGTGGCAGCAGCGCCTGGGTCTTGGGAGCAGCAGCACAGGCGCCTTCGGGGCCGACGGCCTTCGCTGCTGCTGCTGCTGCTGCTGCTGCTGGGGGGGCAGCAGCAGCGCTGGGCGCGGGGGCCTCGCCCTCGTGGGGAGAGGCCACCGCGCCGTGTACATACACCTCGTAGCTGCTGCCCCCTCTGCGCCTCAGCCAGGCCTTGCTGCTGTCGAGGAGGGGCCCCTTGGGGGCCCCCTCTGCTGCTGCTGCGGGCGCCGCCGCCGCCGCTGCTGCTGCTGCTGCTGCTGCTGCTGCGCGGGGCGAAGGCACCCCCAGCGGCAGCGGCGAAGAGGCCGCGCAAGGCAGCAGCTGCGAACTCGGAGTCGCCGGCTGGCTGCAGCTGTCCGCGCAAGAAGTGCTCGCCTGCGACAAGACAGAAGCTGGGGAGTTCATCACATCTCGGAGTTTGGAGAGGCAGGGGGACAGCAGCTGCCCCCAGCGGGGGCCCCCGGGGCCCCCGGGGCCCCCGCTGCAGCCCTTCGCGGGGCCCCGCTGCTGCTGCTGCTGCTGCTGCAGCGCCCCCGCGGGCCGCAGCTGCACCTGCGCGCGGCTGCTGTACTGCGAGGCCACGGGGGCCTCCAGGGGGGGCCCCCCCGCGCCCTCGGGGGGGCCCCCAGGGTACTGTGCAGCGGCGGCGGGGGCCCCGCAGCGGCCCCCCGCCGGCGCTGCAGGCGGCGACTCGAGCGGAGCCGCTGCTGCTGCTTCAGCAGCAGCAGCAGCGGCTGCTGCGGCCCCAGCAGCAGCAGCAGCAGCTGCGGCGGGCCCCGGCGGCGGGGCGTCGGGCTGCTTCCTGGGGAGGGGGCCCCGCGCAGCAGGCAGCAGCAGCCGAGCAGCAGGCACGCCGCCCTCCAGGTCCAGGGGCCCCCCCGGGAGGGGGCCCCCCCCCAGGGGGCCCCCAGACAGGGGGGCCCCCTGGAGGGGCCCCCCAGCCCCCCCGCAGCCCCGCGAAGGCCCGTGAGCAGGGCACTTGAAGCTGGGGGCCCCCGGGGACTTGGAGTCCCCCAAGGGAGGAGGCAGGTGGGCCAAAGACAGGCAAGTGTCGCTGCTGAAGGCGGAAAGCGGCGAAGTCCGGGGGGCCCCCAACTCGAAGGAAATGCAGCAGCCGGCGCTGAGGAGGCGGCGGCGCATGCGGGCAGCAGCACAGACACTCCGGAGCTCGCAGGCCCGGCTTTGCTGCTGCTGCGGCCCCCGCGCTGCTGCCCACATCAGCGCAGGCGGGCGGGGACGCGCACACTCTCCTGCTGCTGCTGCTGCTGCTGCTGCTGCAGCGCCGCGCCAGCAGCCGCACACGGACGCCCGCAGCAGCGGCACACGCGCACCAGGCACCCCGCAGCAGCAGCAGCAGCAGCGGACGGCCGGCGCGCAGCAGCAAACCCTTGCCGGCTGCTCGCGAACTCAGAGAAATCCTCAAATGAAATACAGCTGGAGAGGCCCCGAGAGCTGCAGCAGCAGATCACACGGTTCAGCTGAGGAGGCCCCACAAGCGCGCACTCGCAGCAGCATCCTCCTGCGGCGCTGGGGTGTCTGTACAGCTCGGAGTGTCTGTGCAGCTCGGGGTGCCTGTACAGCTCACGCGCCGCAGCGGCAACCGCCCAAGCTGCCGCAAACTGCTGCAGATCTATTCTTTATGAGCCCAAGTCCTCAGCAGCAGCTTTGGCAGCTCTTAAGTGATTTATTTGAAGGCAAAAAGGCTCCTTCAAAGACTACAGGCCTCTTCCTCTTCCCCTCCTAGCACCCCTGCGGGCGCTGCATTTTGGGGCTGCGCTGCTGCGGGGGCTTCTGCCGCTGCTGCTGCTGCTCCGCGTGCTGCGCCTCAGCTGCTGCAGCAGATGCTTCCGGGCCCAGCCGGGGGCCACAAGTGAGGCTGCGGAACGACGGACAACTGGGACAGCACGCCTGCCGGGTTTGAGGCCCCCTCTGAGCTAAAAAGCACAAACTTATTGTGCTAATATTGTAATAAGGACGCTGTGCGCCCGTGTGCATGCAGCTGGGTACAGACACCGCAGATCTGCTCTGCCCTCCCCACTGAGATTCGGGTGTAGTTCCACTGCAGCCCTCAGACCCCCCCGCCTCTGCCTGCTGCAGGTTCGGTCGGCCGGGTCTTGTTAATTAAACAAATTGGTAAATAAACAAATGGAACTTTGTTTTCATTTCAATGCGACACTGCAGAAAGGCTACACACACTGAGAACAGCAGCTGCACACAGCCCCCTCTCGCACCCCCAGCACCCTGGGCCTGCTCGGGCCCCCGACACTGTACAGACAGCAAACGATAGCGGGCCTTTTGTCCGCAGCAAGAAAACTCTTTTCATTTCTTTAGCATTTGCCAGTCAAAGTCGTTTGACAGCAGCACAAAGACAAGCCAGGCTGACCCACAGTGAGCTCGGGAACCGCAGCCGCAGTGTCCCTTGCGGGGCAGAGACACCGTGGCCCCAAGCCCTGATCCCACCCCCCTGCAAAGGAGTTTTCCGCACTAGTTTTTCTTTTTTTTGAAGTTCTTTAACTCCAATTAACAAACCCAAGCCCCTATTGAGGCTACTAGCCACGCATGCCGCTAAATCCCACGCTCCACAGCCCGCAACTAGCCAGGCCTCGTCTGCTGCCCATTGAAATGCGGGCCTTTGTCTTGCTAGCTTTCCATAGAGGCCCCAAAGAACTCTGCCTTTCAAACAGCTACGCTTTTGGGGGCTGCGCACAGAAACGCCCACAATGGCTGAGATGCTGCTACAGAGCTTTCGAAACTGAGCGCGCAGTCTCTAGCCAAGTGAAAGGCGAAATGTCTCACTGAAAAATCCCGCTGTCTTCGACTGGCGCACACGTGTTTATGTGCTGCTGAATAACAAAGTGCTGGCCTTCGACTTTGGCTGCTCCGACGCGGCTTGAATTCAAAATAAACTCAGCCCCTTGTCGTAATAATGAGACAGCTGCGACAAGCTTTGGCTGGCTGCTGCTGCAAGAAAGTACAGAATGTGGTAGAGGGTTGGTGAGCTGGTGCAGCAAGTTAATTTGGGGATTCACTCTGCGCGCAAAAGCCAAATTAAGAAGTGCACTCCTTCAGACTCTTCTCCTAGACCTGACATGGAGTGCCAGAACACTTCTTTTGCTCACTGAAGATGCAGAAGTTGCAACAAAAGATTGTGTCCTTGACTAACGAAGTAATGTATCTGTTGGGCTTGTGAATTCTAATGACTTTAGCTTTATCCTGTATCAGTTCGTGTAGTTGAATCGGAGCTCTCACCTGAAGCAGGCCCCCAAGGCATTTGGCCTAAGGGGCAGTCTATAATGGTCTTAATTGTGTTTCAGTATGCCTTAATAAATAAAAAAAAAGTATATATTCAGTGGCTTGCAACTGCCTGCATGCACTTTGTTGGGCGGAAAGGACTCTGCGTTGATGTACCAGCCCCCTGCGTAGTGTTCGCACCTCCCAGACTGTTACAGATGCACTAGCACGCTTGGCCACTTGAGATCTTCTCCAATTATCAAAACATTTGGGAATTAAATGATAATTCTTCAATTATGTGATAATTTTTAACTTAAAATACCGGTGGCTTAGCCCCAATTTGCTTTCGACCCGGTTAAACGAGGCCCCCCCGAGCCTTCTACGCACAACATCGAGGGGGCTCAGAGATGGCAACTACCAGCCCAATTACTGAAATTAATAATCCAATTTCTGCCAATAATCGAAATATCGCAGAAACGTGTCGCGAAGCCGCTACAAGATCGAGCAAAACTGCCGTTACCGCATGAAACTGCATTCACTGAACTTTCAGTTTCCTCTAGAGGCAATAACTCTTTCTGTCCGCGTAAAATGTAATATAAAAAATAAGATAATTGTAGTAAGCCGCATTGTTTTAGGCAGTTAGAAGGGCTTTGGAGCCACAGCATCTTCTGGGCAGCTTTCTGGTGTTCTTCAAAGCAAGAGAGAATACAAATGCTTCAGAACAAATTTTAAGGATAAAGTGCACAACTTATAAACAGAATTTAGGCATAAACATCGAAAAATAGAAAGGCAAGACCCCAACAGCACTGCTTTCTGGATTCCACGACAGGTAGCGTTGCTTTCAATATGTGGAGGATATTATAAGTGCAGGCTGGGCTTCTCTCTGCCAGCTCACCAATCTTTGCTGCTGCGGTGTGCCCTTAAGTAAGAATTGCTAAATGGCTGCTGCTGGGAATATTTAAGACACTTAAACTACTTAAATCCAACCTAAATACTTCAGCAGTGCATAAACATTGGGGCAGAGAGCGCGAGATTACAGAATCGAGCGGGAGCCTCAAGGAAATTTTGCTCTTTATACCCAGGTTCTGGGGCCCCATTAACTCCCACTAGTCCCAACACACATTCCTTTATGGCTTTTGTAACACTACTGGTGGCATTATCTTCGTTATTCATCGAATATAAATAAATATTGTGGCATCTAGAGAGCCTGGCAGCGTTCTGCCTGATAAACGGAAGCTGTCAGAGAACGACATGAGGAAACAGAGTCTTCCTCAACAGCTAATTCTCATTCAACTGGCAAGATAATGAGCAGGCTCACTCATGTGCCTTGCCAGCACGAAGCCAGAACCCTAACAAAACCCTCAAAGACTCCATCATATTGCAATGCCAGAAGAGCTACTTCTTAGGGGTATCCAGCAAGTACCAGCCTTCCAAGAGAAACTGCACTCAAAAGAAAGCAATATACTTTTTCTACATTTGTGGCGCTCTCTTTGTGTCCCGATGAAGATGCAGGAGCCGCCACTGCAGCAGTGACAATCGGCCAGCGCTTTCAGCTGGCTCTGTTATTCAGTTTGTCTCATGGTGTATGCCCCGAGAAGCTGCCATTTAAGAGGCCTCTTCTGGTTTGTAATGGAAGACAGAAATGAATTCGAAAATAAGTCTTTTCGTGGTGTCAGTGCCAAAGTACCAGTGTTGTTTCCCCTTATCTTTGTCACGGCCACAGCAGGAGAGCACTAGGATTCTATTTCCGATTTGCTCGAGACCCCAGCTTTACTTTTTTCTAAAAATTGTAATGCACACCGAGACGAATTAAGCAATGCCTGACTAATTTGGGTAGTTCAAATTGCTCGCTTTCCCTCCAGCAACAGGCCTCTGAATCCCCTGGACTCCGGGCCCATTTGAGGTTACAGAAAGACAAGTAGGCTATAAAGTGCGCTTAGAGAAGGCCTCAGATGTTTAGGAGAGTTGAGGCAACAAAAGATGTTCACTTCAAACAGATCCGCCGCCATTTAAGGAGTGTGCACACTTTCGCTCTAACTACACCTCTTAGGATAATTGCAGCGCCCGTGTACGATGAAGCTGTTTCCACAGCTGTTGCATGCAAAGCCTAAAAGGATTCAGATAGTTTGAACGCTAACGCCGCTAACAAACAGTCTGCAGTGCCAAACTGCTTTGCCACAGCTGTTGCATGCAAAGCACAAAAGGATGCTGATAGTTTGAAGGCTACAGGAACTCCAAAAGCCTGAAGGGCCAAACTGCTTTGCCTGTAGAGGGAAGCAGCAAGACAGTTAGCAGACTGCCCGTTTAGCTCAGCTAAGCTTCACGATTTGGGGCCAGTAGGGGCCCCTTACAGTGCCCCTTCAGGGGCCCCCAGAAAAACCTAAGATCTTTTTAATTCTTTTCTGTGCAGCTGGCACTATGTGGGGGGGCAGCAAGAAAAACGCACAAAAGAATAGAATTACACATCTTTGTTTCTGTCATCTGTTACCACCACGTTCTAAAGCGGCAGGGCCTGCAGCTGCTCCTGCAGAAGCCAGGCCCCGCACCCGGGGTGAGGCCCGCCACCATGTGCTGCAGCTGCAGCTCGTGCTGCTGCTGCTGCTGCTGCCGCTGCTGCGACAAGGCACACAGCGCCCTCAACCCTCCCCCAATGCCCCCAAGCACCCCACTGCAGCAGCTGCTGCCGAAGCTGCTGCTGCAGCTGAAGGCTGGCGGCCACTTTGGGGCCTCAAGGCATGGGCAGTTGCAGTGTCTCGAAGGCAACGTGACAAGAGAGAAGCAGAATGCAAAGGCAAATGCATTAAAAAGGAAACGGGCGCAGACAAACATGCAGAAATAACATACTTCAAGGCCCCGAATGTGCTTCTAGGTCCCAAATCTTCAGCTGGAAGCAACAAAATGGCAGTCTTTCTTTAAATGTGTCTTTGGTTTTTATTTTTGTCTTTATTTTTTATTTTTTGCTGGCCTCCGTCTCTCCCCTGCTCGCTGTGTCCGGCCGGCTGGGCTTTTAACCTGCAGTTGCTGGCCTGTTGTCTTTGCTTCTGCTTCAGCCTGCATTCACGTTCAAAGTCCGCGTCCAGGACTTGTTTCTTTTAGTTCTTTCTGTTTAAAATATCTTTTATTTCGCCTTTTCTTCTTTATTTCTCCGCTTGAGCTTCTTTCTGAGGCTGAGCCCACTTCCATATCGCGATTGCCCCGTCATCCCCGCAAGTCACAAAGTGCGAATTGCCCAGCGGGCAAATTGCCCGCACATCTCCCGCCTCGTGCGCAGGCAGCGTCCCTTGCTCTGAGAAACCAGCCAAACCCTAAACCCTAAACCCTAAACCCTAAACCGTAAACCTTCAATTACACGCGCTAAATCCTGGGAAGGGGAATGTTATGTGACGCAGCACGAAGGCATTCAACGGAGAAGCAAAAAAGGTGGAAAAAAGACATCCACAAAATGCAAGCAGCACCGGCACAAAGCCCCAACTGCCTGCATGCGCTGCATGCATGCAAAATCCACCAGCTGACTGCGGGTATAGTGAGTTGTTAAGCTTCTCTGCTGCTGCAACGGGCCTGTCTGCCTCTAATTGATCCTATTTGTGCCTCTTTGCATGCCTCTTTGCTGCTGCTGTTTGGCTGTTTGCTGCTGCTGTTTGCCTCCATTTGCCTCACCCTCAAACTCCGGGACCTTGAGGACTTTAATGGAGGAGTTTCGGCCTCCAGAGACCAGCACTGGGCCTGCGGGGGATATGAGCCCTGCAAAGTGCAGCACAGCAAAGCCCCAGCAGCAACTTTCCCACTTTGGACTTCGGCAGAAAGCCTCGGAAGCAGCAGCAGCGCAGCAGTCCGCAAAACACGCGGGGCCAAACGAGGCTGGGAGCGCTCCGCTGCAGCTCCCATAAACCTGCTGCTGCAGCAACTGGCTGCTGCGCAAAGTAGCCCCCTGCAGCAGACACGCGCGCTGCTACGCGCCCACAGGCGCATGCACCACGGGCTGTGTTGCTGCAGCGCTGCAGCAGCAGCAGCAGCAGCAGCAGCATTTCCCTACCCTCCATGGCCGAAAGATAATCCGAAGCAAAACAGTACTGCCGCTCCCCTTCTGCGGTGTAGGCCGTAATGGCCCCGCTGGCGAAGCCCACGAGCAGAAAGTCGTTGAACGGCAGCAGCGCCTGCCAAGCAAGCACACCTACAAACCCTAAACCCTAAACCCTAAACCCTAAACCCTAAAACCAGGACCCTGAGGTCTCCGCAGCAAGCACTATGCCCGCAACCCTCATTGCGACAAGCTTAGAGGCAGCAAAGAGTAGCGCCCAGCCCACAGAGCCTGGCCTGGCCTGCAGCCTGCTCCCGGGAAAGGCCTAACTTAGGGTTTCTGAAAAGGGTTTAGGGCGCCTAAAAAGGGTTTAGGGTTTCTGAAAAAAGCTGCGCACCAATACCAGCGGAGGTCCGTTGCCCTTCACATCCGAAATGTCCAACACGCGCAAAACCTGCAGCGACTGCAAGTCCACGATTGACAGCGCAGTGCCCCCCACCCACAGCACCCTGCGCAGCCAAAACCCACACAAGCCCTAAACCTTAAACCCTAAACCCTAAACCCTACTAAATCCTAGGTGCAAGCACCAAGCACAGGGGGCAAACAGATGCACAGATCACAGCTGCAGGCAAAGCCACGCCAAAGCGGGCAAGAGAGGCCCCGAAACAAATGGCAGCAAGTAAAAGAAGCAGTTTAAGACAACGCGAAAAAGAGAAAATACAAAAAAGAAATAAATAAACTTAAAGAGAAAAGGAGAAGACGCACTTCTTGGAGGCGGGCTGGGCGAGCGGCGGGGTGCCCAGGGGGGCCGGCGCAGCAGCAGCAGCAGCAGCAACCGGCACATCTGCTGTTTGCATGCAGCAAATGCTGCCTTCGACCTGCAGCGAGTGGACCTTCGTGAAGGCCTGCGTGGCCTCTTCAAACTTCCAGAAGCAAATCTCTCCCCCCCAATCTCCAGATACCAACACCCCCTCCACCAGCAAAAGGCAGTAAACACTTTTCGAGTGCCCCTGAGCCCACAAGCCCCACAACTCCTTTTCCCTTCAACAACTCTGCTGCTCCTCCGCACGCACTGAACTAGCTGCTTCTGCTGCTGCTGCTGCTACTCGCTGCTGCGGCTGTTACTCGTTGCCGCTGCTGCTACTCGCTGCTGCTGCCGCTACTCGCTGCTGCTGCTGCTGCTCTTCTCTGCTGCTGTTGCTGCGTGAAGGCACCTGGAGCTCCTTGACGTCTCCGTTAGCGAGAAAGGCCTTTATTCGCCCGTCTGCGAGCCCGGCAAACAGCGCGCCGCCCAGCATCTTCAAGCAGCAAACTTCAGCCCCCAAATCTGTACAAGTCAGACAAGAAAGGCCCAGCAGCGGCTCCCCGCTGCTGTCCAGTTCGCCCCCATAGTTGCCAGCAGCGCCAGCACCCCCGTTTCCTCCGGGGCCTTGCGGCGCTGCTTGAGATATCTGCCAGCGCTGCAGCACACAAGAGCAGCACACGCAGCAATTGGCACAGTGAACGGCCCCCCGCACGCCCAGGTGCTTGCTGCAGCAGCAGCAGCAGCAGCAGGCACTGTTGCTGCAGCAGCCGCAGCTCCACGCCAACCCATGCGCACAAAGCCGCAAGTGCAGACGCGCAGCAACAGCAGCGGCAGCAACAACAGCAAAGCAAACAACAGCAGCAGCAGCGCAAACAAAACAAGGGCTGCTGGTCGCCACAGAACTGTTGCCTCCGCCTTCTCGAGCAGCAGCAGCAGCAGCAGCAGCAGCTCACCATGAGCTTTTTGTCTTTGCCTCCCGTGAAAATCTCAGACGCTGCGGGGTTGACGACGCAGCAGCGAACGCTTTTGCCGCCGTGGGCCTCTTCTTGGTAGCCCACGCACTCTATGGCGTGGGCGTATCTGCAGCAGCAGCAGCAGCAGCAGCAGCAGCAGCAGCAGCAGCAAATAGAAAAGAAGTCGACAGCCGCCCTGGCCAAGTGCCTCTACAAGAGCAGCCCCTTGGAGTGCACGTCAGAGAAAATATTCAAAAATACAAAGATGCATTTCCATTTGCATTATTTATAAAGTGTGGCAGGTTCTTACGTAATGTGTGATTGCATGCCATGCATTACATACAAGTGTTATGGTTGGTAATGTGTGTCTATACATGTATACACGTATATATATGCATAATATATATATATATATTACATACACATGTTATGTATGGCACATATATACATACATACTGTGTGGCATGCAAAAATATATACAGTATTATGTATGTCAATATGTATATTACACACGAACACATATATATATATATATATTATCTATGCAGAGGAAAACATGAGCGCAGCCCAGAGCAAATCTTGATCCATTTAATAAATGCAAATAAAATACACAAGTTTGCAAAAGAACACAAATAAAGAAGGGCCGAAATCAAACAAACAGAGGCAAGAGAAAAATAGCAAAGTTGAGCCAGAAGCCCCACCTGCATCTGCTGCCGAAACGGCACTCTCCTGCAGCGCAGCAGCAAACAGGCAGCAGCAGAAGAGGCTAGAAAGCCGCAGGAAGCAGCGGCAGCAGCAGCAGCGCAGCAGCAGCAGCGCAGCAGCAGCAGCGCAGCAGCAGCAGCGCAGCAGCAAGAAAGACACACACGCCAGCCACCGGCCGAAGCCCAAGAAGCGCACTAGCTGCTGCTGCAGTGGACATACATACCGCTGCTGATTGTGCAGCACTTGCTGCAGCAAAAAGTTCACTTTAAAAATTAATTAAAAAGCAAAAGGCACAAGCTGGCTCACCGTAATAAGCAAAGTTCTGACAAAAGGGGGGGACCCCCTGCTTGGGGGGAGGTGGGGCCTCTTTCATCTTTACAGAGTCCTCTCTGAGTGCATTCAACCGGCGAAGCAGCTTTTTGTTTCATTTATGTTTCTGTCACTCTTTCAAATGATTTTTTTTGTGTTTTTGTCCTTTAAATGCCATTTATTTGCCTTTTTTGTTTCAAAAAACGCAAAAAATGCCCATCTGCTGCCAATTCCTCCCCCACTTCCTCACCTGCTGTACTCCCCCTGCTGCTCGTAGCGGCCGCGGGCCCCGTCGCCCCGCCCCCGCCGCCTGCAGTAAGACCCTGGGGGCCCCCGGGGGGGCCCCCGGGGGGCCCCCCGGGGGCCCCCGCTGCTGCTGCCGTACCAAGAGGCCCCAGGGGCCTCCTCCCTGCCCCAGCACCTGCCCGCATTGGGGCCCCCGTACCCTCCACCTCTGCGGCTGCTGCCGGGGGGCCCCCTCTCGCCCCAGGGGGCCCCCCCTCCGCCCTCAGGGGGGGGCCCCCAACCCCCCCGGGGCCCCTCGTAGCGGCCATTTGTTCGGAAAGAAGGGGGGGGCCCATGATAATCTAAGCAGCAAAAGGCAAGCAAGAAGACGCAGCAGAGCCACAAGCAACACGCATGCACGCTCCCCAGCCTTTCGCAGCTAAGCAGCTCCTGCTGCAGCTGCTGCAGCCGCTGCAGCAGCTGCGGCTGCTGGAGCTCCTGCGGCTGCTGCAGCTGCTAATCAGGCACCTCCGGCTGCTGCTGCAGCGACAACGCCTGTATAAGCGGCTACCGCGGCTGCAGCAGCTGCTGGAGCTGCTGCTGCAGCCGCAGCAGCAATTCCCGCTGCTGCTGTTGCTGCTGCGGGTGCCGTGCTGCTAGCCCCCACAGCAGCAGCTGGAACGGCCTAGTTCAATTAACTTAATTAAATGCAAAATATTGAAATCTTTCTTTCCTAAAGACCCCCACTGCTACTCGTGAGACCCACCACGGTCGCCGCGCCCTCTTTGTGCCCCTCTGTAGCCCCCGCGGTTCATTGGCGCGCCTCGTGCTGCTGCTGCTGCTGCTGCTGCTGCTGCAGCTGCTGCTGCTGTTTGGGAGAGCCCGCTCTAGGGGCGGAGGCCAACGGCGCTCAGGCTGTATGCCCCCTCGGCCTTGCCCATGGCAAGCGCTGAGAAAGCAGCAACGCCCTTTGCATGCAGAAACCCTCGAAGCAGCTCCTGTTCAAACCCTCAACCCTAAACCCTAAACCCTAAACCCTGCGGGCGCAGCGGGTTCTGGGTGCCGCGATCGCGCCTCGACCTGCTGCCTTCGGAGCAGCAGCAAAGGAAAGAACAGCAGCAGAGGCAGCTCGAGGCTGCTGCTGCTGCTCTCTAGAGCTGGGGAAACAGAAGCTGCGCAGGAGCGAGAATGGAAAAGAAGCTGCAGTTAGCGGCCCTCCAGCCAGCAGCCCCCGCAGCCCTGTAAAGCAGCACGCTCTCCCCCTCAGGAGGAAGAAATGCCTGCTGAAATCTATTGCAAGTCCCTTCGGGTCACTTGCCAGCTTCCGAAAACTGCAGCAGCAGCAACAACAGCAACAGCAGCAGCGATTCAAGTTGCAGCATGCGCGCAGCAGCGCTAGGGCCCCAGCAGCGTTTTGCGAAAAGTCGCACTTAGCTCGCCCGCAGCTGCGGTATTTTCCTCGCTTTCCGCAGCAAATAGTGGATTTTACTGTTAAATCCGAGCAATAAAAAATATAGAAGATAGAGAACAGCGCGGTCAGGCGGCTGCTGCTGCGGCCTCCTCGCACAGCCAGCGCTTGTGCTTGCCTGTGGCTGCCCATACGCCCGAAGAAAGCGCTTTAGTGTATGGCCCCAGGAATTCAAAGAGTTCTTTTTCACTCTTTAAAGTCATTTAAGGCTAAAGGGGTCCCCTGGGTTCTCCGTTGCGCGGCTCAAGAGGGGGTGTGGAGCTGCCCTGGTCAGCGATGAGTTGAACATGCAGCGGAACGCAGAAGCGGCTTCAGGGGGCCCCCCGGGGCCCCAAACGGAGGCTTCAGGGGGCCCCCAGGGGCCCTCAGGGGGGGTTTCAGGGGCCCCTCTGAGTCCTGGCGGGGCTGCTGCGGGCGTGGCCGCGGCCATCAGTGCAGGAGCCACTGACCCCGCTACGCTGCGCAAAGTTGAACGCTGCACAGAAGCCTCCTGCGGCCAGCGCTCGCCCGAGGCCTCTCTCAGGAGAAGACTGATGGGCCTGCGAGGGCCGGAGCCCCCAGATCGGCTGGAGCTGGGGCAAAGCTCTTGGGCGCTGCTGCACAGATCTGCTGCTGTTTTCCCTCGAGAGCCCGTGAGCAGCTCTTTAGGTTGCTGCTGCTGAGGCGCGCCCCCTGCAGACTCGTTTGCTGCTACGTCCTGCGCCGAGTGGCCGCAGGGCTGCTGCAGCAGCCCTGCGACACAGCGCTGCTGCTGCTGCAGCAGCGCTGTGTGCTCTCTGCTGCTGCACCTGCCGCTGCTGCTGCTGCTGCTGCTGCTGCGCGGTTTGCTGCAGACCGAAGCGCAGCAGCAGCGCATGGAGGCGTGGCTCGGGGCCTTCTTCAAGCTCTACCCCTGCAGCGAATGCCGCACCCACATCGCGCCCTACGTGGCTGTGAGCCCCAGCGAGCTAGCTAGCCCCAGCAAGCTAGGTAGCCTGCAGCTAGCTAGCTCCTAGCTAGCCAGCCCCAGCTAGCTTGGTAGCCTGCAGCTAGCGAGCTCCTAGCTCGCTAGCCCCAAGCTAGCTAGGCCAAGACTAGCTAGCCCCAAGCTAGCTAGCTTGCCCCACACTAGCTAGCCCCGAGCTAGCTAGCTAGCCTGCAGCTATCTATCCCGCAGCTAGCTACTTAGCAGCTAGCGCCTAGGCAGCTAGCCACCCCGCAGCAGCCACTTGGCAGCTAGCTAGCTACTTGGCAGCTAGCTAGCTCCTAGGCAGCTAGCCACCCCGCAGCTAGCCACGCGGCAGCTAGCTGTGCGTGCTGCGGGGCCTGCAGGGCCACCCGCCGCTGGCTGCGGGCAGCGAGGGCGTGTGCGCGTGGGCGTGCGCGGCGCACAACTTCGTGAACGGCGAACTGGGCAAAGAGCTCTTCGCGCCCTGCGAGGGCGCTGCAGTGCGCGCGCTCTACGCAAACAGCCAGCGAGTCCGCAGGCCGGAGCTCTAGCGCGCACTCCTGGCCCGCAAACTGCGCGTTTTTACCCCCATTTACATACATTATGTGCATATTATATGTAATATATATGCATATATATGCACATTATACATATATATATATGTATATATATATGTATGTATATATGTTATATATATATGTACGTGTATGGGATGTACACGTGCGGGTAGACTTCGCGGGGTCCGCCTTGTTGGCCCTCGAAATTACGCATTTACATACATATATACATATATAATATATACGTATTTACATATATATATGCATATATATATATACTATATATATATGCTTAGACTTGTAGAGATCTGTTTCGCTGGCCCTGAGGGCCGAGCCGTCAAAACGCCACATTTATTTACATATATATAAACGCTACATTTGTGTATATACGTATCATAGAGATAATATATATATATGCATTGTATATCATTGAGGTTACCGTATAGAGTTCAGTGCAAGATTCTGTGTGTAGGGCACTCTCGCAGAACTTTTTATTTGCAGTTTGGTAGCTTAGTTGGCATGTGGGCAAGAGTATTCAAAGGGACTATAAGTTGCTAACAAGAAGGCGCGAACTTGCTGCCAATAACTTGTGGGATGAGCTTTCGAGCTCCAGAAAAGATGTTTGCATTTCTGTTTTATATGTTTTTCTGCTTTCAACTCGCTCTCGCTTGGCTGCTGGCCATTCCCTTCATTATTGAAATTGAAGTGTCGAAAATCCGAGTTCAGATCCCGCCAGTAATGCCCACAGACAAAGCGGGAGGCCTCGTGACTGCGCGCGAGCCACTTGAAGGTGAACAGCCGGGGCAAGAACAAACACCAACACAAGTGTAGCCCTGGAGGCAGGCACATTGCGGCGACCAGTGGGAACAGCGGAGGGGAAACGGGGAAAGCAATGGCAGAAATGGGGGAAATAATGGCAGAAATGGGGCAAATAATGACGGAAAATGACCTAAACCGTCAACTGCAACGGCCAAATCTTTGCTTTGCAAGAAAAGGAACAAAAACAGTTGTGATCGACCGGCCCGACGCGGGCGCGACGATCCTCCCTCGGGTTTCGAACACCACGGGAAACCCCTGGCGAGTTTGTCGGCAAGAACTCAACGAACGACAAATGCGGCAACAACTGCCGGCGTTTTCCACCGAGAAAAGAATTCCCTTTGCAGAAAGGCGTTTGCAAAGTCCCTGTTTGCTGCGGGACGTCCACCCTTTCAGTTGTTCCTCGTTTCGCCTTTCTGTGGGCGAAGCCACTTGAAACCTCTGCTGCTCGGCAGGAGCAGCGCCGAATCCCGCGCTGGAGAAAGTGCCTTGTTGTGCACAAGACAGCATGGAAACTGCAAAAAAGGATAAAACCGGAGCTCAGCCGGAGCACATTGCACAGGCCTCGTCGTCCGCCATTCCCTTGGGCCGGAGGCGGCAGGCGGCGCCTGCTGCTGCTGCTGCGGGGCTGCCGGCGCTGCTGCTGCTGCTGGCCTCCGGGGGCGGCGAAGAGGCGGCGTGGGCCACAGGCTTGGCGAGGCCCTCTTTGGCGGCCTCTGGGGCGGCGACGCGCAGCTGCTGCTGCTGCTGCTGCTGCTGCTTCTCCTTCGCCTCCCTGGCCACCTCCTGGTCCACCGTGAACTTGATCGCGTCCGCAGCCGCCTGCGTGCGGAAGTAGTACAGCCCCGTCTTCAGCCCCGCCCGCCAGCCGTGGAAGTGCATGGTGGAGAGCTTGGCGTAAGTGGGATTCACCATGTGAATGTTCAGCGACTGAGACTGATCCACGAAGGGGGCTCTGTCCACGGCCATGTCCACTATGCTTCTTTGCTTTATTTCCCACACTGTCCTGTACAGCAGCTTCAAGTCGTCGGGGATTTCTTCAATGTACTGCACACTGCCGTTGTGCGCAATCAGCTGCTGCCGCAGCTGCTCAGTCCACAGCCCCCGCTCCAGCAGGTCCCGCAGCAAATGCGGATTCACCACAAAGAACTCTCCACTCAAAACTCGCCGGCAGTAAATGTTCGAAGTGTAAGGCTCAAACGCCTCGTTGTTCCCTGCACCCAACACACCTTCCTAGCCCCAGTCCTTCACTCACCAGCAGCAGCAGCAGCAGCAGTAAGAGCAGAAACAGCAGCAGCAAAAGCAACAGCAGCAAAACAAAAACAGCGGCAAAAAGAGCAGCAGCAAAATCAACAGCACCAGCAGCAGCAGCAGCTGACCCAGGATTTGGGAAGTGCTGGCAGTGGGCATGGGGGAGACGAGGAGAGAATTGCGAAGTCCGTATTTGCGGATTTTGGCTTTGAGGCCGTCCCAGTCGCAGAGGCCGCTGCTGGGCTTTACGCCCCACATGTCGAACTGCAAAATGCCCTTCGACGCAGGAGACCCTTCGTACGTCTCGTAAGGCCCTGCAGCCACAAAACACACACCAGCTAGCCAGCGCCCAGCTAGCCGAAGCCCCAGCTAGCCAAACACCAGCTAGCCAAAGACCCAGCCAGCCAAAGCCCAGCTAGCCAGAGCCCAGCTAGCCAAAGCCCAGCCAGCCACCCCACGCCCAGCAGCCAACAGGCAAAGCGCCGGCTAGCCAGGACCCAAGTCCCCAGCTAGCCGGTATTGGGCCAGCTAGCCAACAGCCTAAGCCGCAGCTGGGCGCCGCCGGGCCAGCCAGCTCGCCGGGAGCTAGCTGCCCACGGCTCTGCCTGTCTGTCCTCGCGAAGCCGCTCCTGCCGCCGCTCCGCAGCAGCAGCAGCAGCAGCCACAGCAGCAGCAGCAGCAGCAGGGCGGACCGTGTTCAGCGGCGAGCTGCATGCTGGCCTCGCAGGCGGCGAAGTAAATGCACTCGAAGATGCGGACGTTGAGCTGGCGGGCCTGCGGGGAGTCGAAGGGGTAGCGGAGCAGCAGAAAGGCGTCGGCGAGGCCCTGCACGCCCAGCCCAATGGGCCGGTGGCGCAAGTTGCTGCTGCGGGCCTCGGGCACAGGATAGAAGTTGCGGTCAATTATTTTGTTTAAGTTGCGAGTTATAACAGCCACCACGCGCTTGAGGCCTTCGAAGTCGAAGGTCTGGCGGGCCGTGTCCACGAAGCGCGGCAGCGACACGGAAGCCAAGTTGCACACAGCCACCTCCTCAGGGCTGGTGAACTGCACCACTTCGCAGCACAAGTTGCTGCTGCGCAAAGTGCCCAGGTGCTGCTGGTTGCTCTTCGCGTTGCACGCGTCCTTGTACAACATGTACGGAGTGCCCGTTTCGATCTGCGCCTGCAAGATCGCAAACCACAGCTGCTGCGC
The DNA here is from genome assembly GCF_000499385.1 of Eimeria necatrix. Taxonomy (NCBI): domain Eukaryota; phylum Apicomplexa; class Conoidasida; order Eucoccidiorida; family Eimeriidae; genus Eimeria; species Eimeria necatrix. The sequence continues at coordinate 181,211 of NW_013651701.1, read as the reverse complement.
CGCCACCGTCCGCCGCCCCCGCCCCTCCCGCTCGTACTGCAGGTACAGCGCCTCGAACTCCGCGCCCCACCGCTCCGTCAGCCCCGGGCACTCGCACGGGCACATCAGCGTCCACGGCCCTGACAACCCAGCAGCAGCAGCAGCAGCAGCACGTGCAGCAGCAGCAGCAGGTGCCGCAGCAGCAGGGTCGGCGAAAGCAGCAGCAGGGTCGGCGAAAGCAGCAGCAGATGCACCAGCAGAAGATCCACCGCCAAATGCACCAGCAGCAGCAGCAAGTGCAGCAGCAGCAGCAGCAGGTGCAGCAGCAGCAGCAGATGATGGAGAATGCGCGTACCGTTGTCGTAGACGCGCTTCATGAAGAGGTCGGGAATCCACAAGGCGGGGAAAAGGTCTCGAGCTCGCATTTCCTCTTTGCCGTGGTTTTTGCGAATTTCCAGAAACTCAAAAATGTCTGCATGCCACGGCTCCACGTACACCGCGAGGCTCCCCTTCCGCTTGCCGCCCCCCTGGTCCACGTACCGCGACGCGTCGTTGAACACCCTGCGACGCAGCAGCAGCAGCAGCAACAACAGCAGCAGCTGCAGCAGCAGCAGCTGCAGCAGCAGCAGCTGCAGCAGCAGCAGCTGCAGCAGCTGCAGCAGCAGCAGCTGCTGCTGCAGCAGCGAGGCTCTCTGAGCCCGCCGCCCCCACCCCGGCGGCTCTCAACTGCTTCTTAACTGCCTGGGAAAGCCGCACCGCAGCATGGGAATGAGACCATTGGAGTAACCATTGGTTCCCCGGATGTAGCTGCCGGTGGCTCTGATGTCCGTCACCGAGAGCCCCAGCCCCCCCGCCGTCTTGGAAATCAGCGCGCACTGCCGCAAAGTGCTGAAAATCCCGTCAATGGAGTCTTCCTGCATTGTCAGCAAATAGCCTGAGACAAAACACTCCGCAGCAAACAGCAGCACTCCAGCTGCAGTGCTGCTGCTGCTGCAGTGCTCTTGCTGCTGCAGTGCTGCTGCTGCTGCAGTGCTGTTGCTGCTGCAGTGCTGTTGCTGCTGCAGTGCTGCTGCTGCTGCAGTGCTGCTGCTGCTGCAGTGCTGCTGCTGCTGCAGTGCTGCTGCTGCTGCATACAGCTGCTCATCTGCGGCCTGGGAGTGCCGGCGTTGAAGAGCGTGGGGGTGGCGTGGGTGAAGAGTTTGCGACTCATGAGATCGTAAGTTTCCAAAGTCTTCTCAATGTCCCCGTAGTGAATGCCGCAGGCCACCCGCATCAACATGTGCTGCGGCCGCTCCACAATGGTCCCCTGAGTCCGCAGCAAGTAGGACCTGCAGCAGCGCAGCAGCGCAGCACGAGCTGCAGTGGACCACTGGTCACCAGCTGCCAGCAGCCACTGCTCGCACTTGAACAAATCCGCACACATGCCAAGCGGCGCCAGCGCCGCGACCAGCAGCAGCAGCAGCAGCAGCGGGCGCACTCAGCCCCGCCCGCTGCAGCTGCTGCAGCCGCCAAAGCGGCGCCCCCCCCACGCAGACAACCCAACTAGCGCGAAGCGAGCCGCCGCCGCGGCTGCCGCTGCTGCAGCCGCTGCAGCAGCAGCAGCAGCAGCAGCAGCAGCTGGCTTGCGCACCTCTCGAGGGTCTTGAAGGCGAAGTAGTCGTAGTCGAAGTCGCGGTGGTACTGAATGGCCGCGTTGAGGGCCGCGCGGTGCTGCAGCACGAAGGCGTAGACTTCGGGGTGGATGAGGGGGGCGCTGCGGCCGTGGAGGTCCACGTGGGCGTGGAGCCGCTCCACGACTTCGCCAAAGTCCGAAGAAGTGTTCTTGTGCAAGTTGTCGATGGCTATCCGCGCAGCCAGCTTCGAGAAGTCCGGGTGGTGCGCAGCCATGTACGCTGCAGCAGCAGCAGCAGCAGCAGCAAGAACTGCCTTCGTGCTGCAGCTGCAGCAGCAGCAGCAGCGGGAAGCAGAACTGCCTTCATGCTGCGGCAGCAGCAGTGGAGGGCGCTGCGGCAGCAGCGGGCGGGTGCAGAGGCCAGGACAGGCACGTGATTGGGGGGAAGCAGCAGCAGAGGGGAGCAGAGAGAGCACAGAGCAGATATACAGCAGCACGCAGCAGCAGCAGCAGCAGCAGCAGCAGCAGCAGCAGCTGGCCAGTGGAGGTCTCTCCACATTCGCAGCAACAAGCAGCCCGAGAGTAGAGGCTTCGGCTGGGGCGCAGTAGCTGCGTGGCGGCCGAGAGCCGCACGCAGCGGCGGAGCTGCTGCAGTGGTCCACTGCTGCTGCAGTGGTCCACCGCCGCTGCAGCGCAGCAGCGAGTGGACCACTAACTCACCACTGGTCTGCGCAGCGAGCTCGTCCAGCTCGCTGGTGCGAATGCCCGCGTACATGCCGTTGATCACCGCCTGGCTGACTCGCGCGGGGTCCACCAGGGGGTGCAGCCCGTAGCAAAGAGACTGGACTCTGTGGAGGATTCGGTCGAAGGAAACGGGTTCGCGTTCTCCGCGGCGGTTCAGCACGTACATGCCGCTGGTTGCTGCTGCTGCTGGTGCTGCTGCTGCTGCTGGCGCTGCTGCTGCGTCTGCTGCTGCAGCGCCGGCGCCCTCGGGCCGCTTGGCGCCCCTGGAGGCAGCGGACGCGCTCGCCGCGCCTGGTAACGGCGCAGGCGCTGCAGCAGCTGCGGCGGGACAGGCAGCAGCAGCTGCTGCAGCGGCTGGGGACGCCGCCGGCGCCGCCGCTGCTGCTGCTGCAGCACACGGCTCCGTGGACCCCCCGAAGGCCATGGTGGCACGCAGCAGCTGGGACTTCGCAAAGGGACTTAAAAAGTCAAAGGAGAGCTGCGAAGACTGGGAGAAGGCCGCAGCAGAGAAGAGCCGTCGAGCCCAACGCGCAGCAACTGCAGAGCAGCAGCTGCTGCTGTGACGGGGACGCCGCGCGCGGCCAGCGAGAGGCGCAGCTAAGTTATGAGAGAGGCAGAAGTGCCAATTAGGAAATTAAGTAAGCCAGTGAAGCCGCAGCAAAAGGTGTGGGGGGGAGAAGGCGCTGCTGCACCCTGCACAAGCAACACAGACAGGGATGGGGGGCAACAGCAGCAGCAGCAGCAGCAGCTGCAGAGGCAGCGGCGCCAAACGAGCCAACGGGGAAGACCACCGGGTCGAACGAAACAGCGAAAATTTCCTTTTGTTTTCAGCTTTGCTGAAAGCCAAAGACAAGCAAATAAAACAGATGCAGGCGCGAACAAACGCCAGCGCCAGCACCTGTGCAAGGGCAAGTAACCCCCAGGAGAGGAACGGGTGGTGAGGTCGCCGGTGGCTGTTGCTGCTGTTGCTGCTGCCCTGACCCCACCCCGCTAACACACAGCAGCAAAACTTATTCTGCAGCCACTTCTTCTCTTTTGTGGGACTTTCCGCGGGCCATTTCCCTCAAATGCATCTCCGCAGCCACCCACCACGGCGCAGTCACCCAAGCCCTCCCGCCCCTCTTTTCCTCTCTTCAGCTTTTTCGCCCCATTGCCCCTTTTGCTTTCTTCTTTCAGCTCGCTGCTTTGCTTTCGCTTGCTGAATCGCACGCAGAGCCTGCTGGGGTCACTGCAGCGGCTGGAGCTGCAACTTGGCTTTCTGGCACAACATTTGCCAGTCCAGCGCGGAAACTGGAAGACGTGGGCCAATGTGTCGAATTCCCTGAAAATATATTTAATATTTTTAAATATATGCTGTTTATCCACATATCTGTATTCTCCGCGCATATATGTTGCTGTTCTGCGGCGAAGACACAGTGCCACGCAGTGCTGCTGCAGCACCCCGGGGCCTTAGTCGCAGCTTGCTGGCACTCACGCACGAACTAGCACGGGCTGTCCGTAGCTAGCTAGCCACGGCTAGCAAGCCGCAGCTAGCCAGCCGCAGCTAGCTAGCCGCAGCTAGCTAGCCGCAACTAGCCACACAGAGCCGCCGCAGCTAGCTGCAGCTGCGGCGCCGGACTCTGTCTGGCGGCAAACGCTAGAAAATGTACCAAGAGCAAAAGCTTGGAGAATATATTCAGATTTTAGCGAAAGACAGTACAGCCAGGGCCACATGATGGCCCCGCGAAGCCCTGGGGCCGTGGGGGAGGGGCCAGTGGCCTTTGTTACCCCTTCAGCTGCCCAAAGCCACTTTTCTGTGTTCAAATGGCTGTAATATTATCGGCCCAATAAGGCCAGCCGGCCCCTCATAAGTGCTGCGCAGTTGGCCAGCAATTTGGCTGGAGATGCCAGCGAGTCTGTTTGAAGTGGCACTAATTGTGAGGCCTTGTGGCCCAAATAAAGGCAAGTTTTGTAGTTAAGAGTTTGTAAAGAGTCCGGGCAAAGCCAACGAACTGCTACTTTGAAAACTAAAGACTTGCATGCATTCAGCAGCACTTCGAAAGCTGCGCAGTTCGCCGCAAGCCAAATTCTTGAATTCGCGCTGAGACCTTTTTGCTGGAGCTGCAGTTGGCAGTTCAAGTTTTGTCGCCGCGAGAAACTGAAGTGAGAAACTCAAGCCCACGCCTTTGTCTGCGAGGAATTAAATGAAATTAAAAGAAAGCAACTTAAGTCTAAGACTTCTTTTTGTCTGCGAGGAATTAAAAGAAACCAAAGGAAGCAACTTAAGTCTAAGAATTCTTTTTGTCTGCGAGGAATTAAAAGAAACCAAAGGAAGCAATTTAAGTCTAAGACTTCGTGCAGTCGCGCAGCTGTTTTGCTGCACACAGAGCCAAAGAACACTTCTTTGGCTTGCAAGTGCAACGGCCGTAGGAAGCTTTCTGGGAATTGGCTGCTGCTAATTCGGAGAAGACCATCTTAAGGGCCTCTGGCCAGACAGCTTCCCACTATGGCAGCAGCAGCAGCAGCAGCAGAAATGGCAGCAGCAGCACGAGCGCCAGTAGCAGCAGCAGCACGAGCACCAGTAGCAGCAGCAGCAGCAGCAAGAGTGTACGTGGTTCGTTATAACGGGCTCAGTGAAGTGCTCCAAACACTACGCAAATGGCTCACCCGCTGGCCATGAGTTTACTTACTTTTAGCTGCAGCTCAACTGCGTAAGAGTTTGCAGGTCTGACTTGAAAATGAAAAAACTAAATTTGAGTATTTCACGCGCCAGCTGCTAAGCTTCTAAAGGCTCCTGTTCTGGCTTTAGCCACACGCATGCAAGTTGGATTCTGGGTGGAGTGTTTGCAACTAATTCGGGACCCCTTCTTTGATGAATTCGAATTCACATTTTATCCCACTTTAACGGGCAATTTTGGCTTAACAGAAAGCTGCGAATCTTTCTGAGAATAAGTGAAACGAAGGCAGGCAATATGTTGGCTAGTCATCTTGCAAAGTTCCTGAAAAGGCACCCCCGGGAAATGCAGGACTTGGAAAGTTTTTGAGCCCGTAAACCTTCATAAATAAAAGACTGCATAATAAAAAGGAAAAACGTTTGCAGTAAATTCTGGAGAGAGCCGTCAATTTTTGTATTTGGGTGGTGGCTGCATCATACAGAAAGCCCCGGCTGTCTGCATGAGACTATTTGTGCACTTCAGAAGTGTTTGCTGAAAACTCCGATGAACGAACTGTCTAAATGGAGCTTTATAGCACCAAAGTTGCAAATATTTCTGTCTGAGTTTGAAATTCAGATTTTTTTCCGGACCTTTCTTCAAGTGACTGCAGCTCGAGTGACCTCGTGAACATCTCCTTCCCTCTGGCTAGAAAGATACATGCACAATTTGCAAACTAATTCCTTTTAAAAATATCTTTTGTGCATCTAAACAATTCATTTTTCAAACTTATGGATCTGTATCACTCCCGAAGTTTCTCCGTGCCTGCTTGGCCGTACTGCACACTGCAGCCGCAGTGCTTCTCACCAGCCCCAAATACCGGCCGTAACTGCAGATCACATGAAGCCTAAACGCCACATAATTAAATAATTTATCATTTAACTTGTTTTCATTTATTATTTCAGTCAATATACTCTGAATTATTGGGGCCTGAAGGCGATTTCTGGGCTGCTTTATAGTCCTGTGAGCTGCAGAAACTATCATGCTTTCAATTGCCAGCCACACACAGGGGCGGCATCCTTGTTACAATTTTGCTCTCAACTTTTAAATGACAAATGACTAAATTCCCTTCCTATGTAATTGCAGAGATCAAAGGGATTAACCCGCATAGCTTAGTCCATCGCCGCTCAAACCCAGCTGCAGCTTAAAGCGAAGATCTAAAGAGCCAAGACCAAATATATAAGGCACGGCTGCTTCAGTAATTTTGTATCAGAGCTTTGAAAACCGAATACCCTATTATGAATGGGATATGGGCGCAGCGCAGCACAGGCTGCACAGCTGCAGCTGGCGCCGGGCTGCTGCATACAGCCCAGAGTTGTGTATAGAGCCCTGAAACCTCTCAGCTGCAGGTCTATAAAGCAGCAAGTTTTCTCTTTAAATTCATTAATAAATAGTTTCAGAGTTGTTTAGTGCGGGATTTTGCGAGGGAAGTCCTGGCCCGGAGGCAGCAGGTCACTGTGGGGCCCCAGGCCTTCCAGCAAGCCCCAGCGGCTTGCCTTGAAGTCAGCTTGAAGTCAGAGGGCTATTACCAGCACTTTAAATGAAGTAATTTGAGGAATAAGTGTCCCTAAAACTGTTTTTTCGCCGCGGGCTGCAACAGCCCAGCCCCAGCCCACCTTAGGAGGGCTAAGTGACCCTTGGGCTCAGCTTTTGAAGCAGCAAATTAACTTTCCTTCGCTCCTTAGCAGCCCCTAGGAAGCGATTTGCTGCTGCAGCGCAGCAGCAGCCTTTGCTGCTTGTTCTCAGGCGGGGCCCCACAACTAGTGGGGCCCAGCGGCCCGCTGCTGCTCTGCCGAGCCAGCTGCATGCGCTGCGAGCCTTGCTGCGCTGCAGCTGCTTGGGGTCCCCACCACTCCTGCTGCTGGCCCTAAGAGCCCTCCCGGGAGCAGCAGCAGGGGCCCCCCGAGCCCCCTGCTGCTTCTCAGGCTTCGTGGTGCTGCTGCTGCAGCCCCACGGAGGCTCTAGCCAAGGCCTAGCGCCGCAGGCTCCTGAAACAGCCACAGCTGCAGCAGCAGCAGTAGCAGCAGCAGCCGCACGCGCTGCAGCCTGCGAGTCTGGCCGCTTAATCTAAAGAGGCCGCGCTAGCTCCTTGCATGCAATTAGACAAGAATAAAATAGACAAGAAAATAAGTAAATCAGTTTTGCTTGCTGTCTTCAAATGTGCTTCAGCGCCTGCGAGTTAGGTGTCTAGACAGCTTTGGGATGAGGGCTTAGGAGCTCTCAGGTGTCTGTACACCCCAAAAAGACACAGCCGACTTGCTTCTGCAGTTGGCGCTGCGACTGCAGCAGCAAAGTTGTTCTCTAGCTCAGCGGGAACCGCTGCTGCCAAGTCTGCTGCTGCTGGCGCTGCTGCTGCTGCTGTTGCAGCAGCAGGGGCTGCACCAGCGCCAAACACCTCCCTCTGGCCCTAGCAAAGTACCCATAGAACAGCCGCAAAGCAGCAGCAGCCCGAAGCCCACTTTCGCTTGCTGCTGCCTCACTGGGGCCCCCTAGATTTTCCTCCAGCCTGCAGAAGCACTCAAGCCACCCGATGCTGCTGCTGCAGCAGCTGCTTACAGCGCCGCCAGCAAGCTCAGCAGCAGCAGCAGCAGCAGCAGCAGCAGCAGCGACAAGGAACAAAAGCAATGCAAAGTTCTGCACACGTTGGGGTGTACATACAGCTCGCGGGGCTTACCACAAGTTGCGCCGCGGCAGCAGCAGCAGCACAAATTCCTTTTCGGGGAAATCTGCTGCTTCAGCAGCAGCACAGCCATCTGCAGCAACCCAGCCCTCAATTGTTTTCGTTAGCAGCAAGCCTTTGAGACTGCGTCCCCCGGCTTGCTGCTGCGCGCTGCTGCTGCTGCTGAAGTTGCCCTCGTAGGGCCTGCCAGTAGCAGCAGGTGCTGCTGCTGCCGCTGCTGCTGCTGCTGCGGTCGTCGAGCGTAGGGCAACCGCCTCAGCAGCAAAGCGCCACACCCAACGATCTGTCCAGTGGCTGCACCCAACGCCAAGCTGCAGCGCCACGCTGCTGTTGCTGCTGCTGCTGCTGCTGCTACGGGCCGCTGCGGGAAGCAGCAGCGAGACCTCTTCGTAGCCACAAGGCGACTCCCTTGTGAAGAACCTGGTCCACGCAGAAGACCCTATAGTCCCAGCTGTCGCTGGTGTTGCTGCTGCTGCTGCTGCTGCTGCCTGCTGCGCTGTCGCCGCCGTTCCTTGTGCAGTTTCTGTTCGTGGTGAAGCTGCTGTTGCTGCTGCTGCTGCTGCTGCAATGACGCCCCTGCGCCAAGCAAGCCGGCTTGCCAGGCGCTGCAACTTGCTGCAGTTAGCAGCAGCTAAAGGGTCAAGACACTCGAAGAAGTGCAGCGCGAAACTCAGCAGCAGCAGCTGCTGCGGCGACTGCAGCAAACGCCCACACGCGTTGCGTCTTTCCGCCTCCAGCAGCAGCAAGTGCAGCACAGACACGGCCCGGTTGCTGCTGCTGCTGCTGTTGCTGCTGCTGCTGCTGTTGTTGCTGCTGCTGCTGCTCTCTAGAAGTGCTTCCTCGGATCCTTCCACTAGCGGAAGGAAAGAGAGGCTCTCTTCATCCCACCCTGGGGCAGCATTGCTGCAGCTGGGCGGCGGGGCTGCTGCTGCTTCTGCTGCGTTTGCTGCTGCTGCTGCTGCAAGAGCTGGCTTCGAGACAGCACGGAGACTTAAAAGGGTCTCACCACCTCGGGGTGAGCCGCAGCACAGCAGCAGCTGGGTCTGCAGCAGCAGCAGCAGCGCGTCGTCACTGAGGCTTGCGGTTTGCTGCAGTAGCTGCTCATGCAGCAGCGCAGCAGCACCGCCTAAGTCCTCTACTGCCTGCAGCAGCACGCCCTCAGCAAGTAGAAGGCACATTCGGAAGCAGCACTTTGCTGCTGCTGCAAGAGTTGCTGCTGCTGCTGCTGCTGCTAAGCTGCCAGTTGCGGTCTCACC
>NW_013651701.1:4750-167250 GCF_000499385.1 Eimeria necatrix | reverse complement strand
GCTCAGGGGGCCCTTCCTGAGGCCACAGCGCTGCAGCTGGCAGGGATATTGCTGCGCTCTTGCCTCCTTGCTGCTGCTGCTGCTGCTGCAGCTGCTGCAGCCGCTCCGCAAGTCCCCAAGCCAGTGCGGTGAGCTGGGGTTTAGGTCTGGGGTTTAGGGGTGGAGGGGCTGGGGCTTGTGGCCTGAATATAGTTTGCTGCAGTGGTCTTTGCTTCTGTGTTGCGGCCGCAGGGGCATCAGTTGCAGCAGCAGCAGCAGCAGCAGCAGCAGCTGATGGGGCAGGCGCAGTCGGGGGGGCCCCGAGAGGGTCTGGCAGCAGAAGAGGCGAGCTTTGTGCTGCGCCTTGCACAAGAGACGCTCCAGGCTGGGAGTCAGGATGCTGCAGCAACAGCAGCAGCAACAGCAGCAGCAACAGCAGCACCAACGGCAGCAGCAACGGCAGCTGCAACACCGGCAGCAACGCCAGCAGCAGCAACCGCGCCTCTAACGGGAGACACAGCAGCAGCAGCAGCAGCAAGGCTTTTAGAGACCTCCCTTTTAACTATTCAAGCAGCAGCACCTGCAGCAGCAGCTGAGGGCGGCGCGGCAGCAGCAGAGGCAGCAGCACAGCCCAGTGCTGCTCCTTCGGGCGAAGCAGCAGCGCCGGCAGCCCCAGCTGCCACAACAGCTGCAGCAGCAGTACCAGCAGCAGCAGCAGCAGCAGCACCAACTGCAGCACCAGGAGAAACCGCAGCCGCAGATAAAAAGGGAGACCAGGTAGAGGAAATACACCGAGAGCTTATCTGCTGCGTCTGCTGCGACTTGCTGCAGAAGCCCGTTTTGCTGCAGTGCGGTACGGTGCTGCTGTTGCTGCTGCTGTTGCTGCTGTTGCTGCTGCTGTTGCGTTACAGTCGCAGCCGTTGCTCTCAACGGAGTGCCTCAGAGGTTGCTGCTGCGGCCTCCTCTTGCTGCTTTGCCGTGCTGCTGCTGCTGCTGCTGCTGCTGCTGCGGTTTCTTTCACTGCGGCGCGCTGCGCTCGAGGCTGCATCCCGCGTTTGCTGCTGCCGCTGCTGCCGCTGCTGCTGCTGCTGCTGCTGCTGCTGCAGGCCACTTGTTTTGCTTCTGGTGCGCGTACCGGTCGATGAACATCTACGACATTTCTTTTTGTCCTTTATGTCGATCTGCTTTTTCTTCTTTGCCTCCGGTGTGTCGGCCGGTGCACCTGTACGTACACCTCAAGTACCCAGCAGCAGCAGCAAGAAGAGACCAGGAAGTGGCAGAATTTGAAAAAGATAAATCTTTTAAAAGTCCTCCCCACTTTCTGATAGCCCGGGGCCCCCCAGGTGCTGCCACGGACTCGCTGCCCCTCAGCAGCAAAACTTTGCTGCTGCTGCTGCACAGAGAGGCCCCCCAGCTGCTGCCGCTGCACCTCACAGTTGACGTTCGCGTTGCTGCTGCAGCAGCAAAGGCGGACGAGCTCTGGGCGCGCGCGCAGCAGGGGCCCCCCCGCCCCCCGGCCCCAGCAGCAGCAGCAGCAGCAGCAGCAGCAGCAGCAGCAGCATGGGAGGACGAAGAAGTGCCCAGCGACACCGATGAGGGGCCCCTCAACGTGGGCCCCGTCTGGAGAAGGGGGCCCCCCCCCCCGGCCCTCAGCAGAAACAGAGGAGATAATCCTGCGGAAGAAATGGAAACAGATGAAGAGGTTTTGCCGGACTTCAGCAGAGACCCCGAGCCCGTGGCTGCGCCGCTGCCGCTGCTGCAGGGGCCCAGCAGCAGGCACCGCCTGCTGCTGCAGCCGCAGCAGCAGCAGCAGCAGCAGCCGCAGCAGCAGCAGCAGCCGCCGCAGCAGCAGCAGCAGCAGCCGCAGGCAGCCCCGGACGCTGCCGTGGACGCGGCTAGGGGAGCCTCCGAAGAGGCGCAGACGGCCAGCGAGAGGGCTGCTGCTGCTGCTGCTGCTGCTGTTGTTGCTGCTGCTGCTGTTCCCGTTCCCCGAGACAGCCGAGAACCCTCAAGCGCTCTTGATGACCCAGAAGAGGTACTTCTGCATGCATGCACTCCGGGTGTAGCTACACCACACTGCCCCACAGCCCCTGCCCCCCCCCCTGTGGGGTCCCTGTGGGGCCCCTGTGGGGCCCCTGTGGGGCCCTTTGTGGGGCCCCTGTGGGGCCCTTGTGGGGCCCCTGTGGGGCCCTTGGTGGGGCCCCTGTGGGGCCCCAGTGGGGCCCCTGTGGGGCCCTTTGTGGGGCCCCTGTGGGGCCCCAGTGGGGCCTCGTGGCCATTAAATGAAGCAGTTGGGTCGGGCGCGTTGCTGGTGACTTGCTGCTGCTAGTTGGCTTGTGGCAGTTCAAGTTTGCTGCTGCTAGCTGGCTCGTGGCAGCTTTTGTTTGCTGCTGCTGGGGTGTACGTACAGCTGGAGGGCGCGCTGCTGCGGCCGTGGCTGCTGGAGCCCGAGGTGTTCGTACACTACGGAGTGATTTGCCACATTTGCGGCCAGCTGCCGATTGTGGGGCCGCGCTTCAAGTGTCTGGACTGCTGGGCAGCAGCAGCAGCAAACTTCGACTTGTGCGGCAAGTGCAGGGCCACTGCAGCAGCAAAGCCCCCGCGCTTCCACTCCCACCACGCGTGAGCCGCCCCTCCTGCTGCTGCTGCAGCGGCGGCTGCTGCTGCTGCTGTTCTCCCTGGGGCTGCTCTTGCTGCTGCTGCTGCTCTTGCTGCTGCTGCGGCTGCTGTGCTGCTGCTCTTGCTGCTGCTGCAGCTGTCGTCGCCGCCGCGACAAGTGCCGTTGCAGCTGTCGTTTCTGCTGTTGCTGTTGCTGCTGCTGCTGCTGCTGCTACTGAATCTGCTGCCCTGCGGTCGCGTTCATGTGCTGCGCTGCTGCAGCGGCAGCCACCGGCTGCTGCTGGTGGAGCCTTCGCGGGCGGACTGGTGGGTGCAGAGCCTGAACAAGATGAAGCGCATGCACCCTGAACTGTCTGTGTAAGCTTGCAGGGACTTCATTGCTGCTGCTGCTGCTGCTGCTGCAGTGGCTGCTGCTGCTGCTGCAGTTGCTGCTGCTGCTGCAGTTGCTGTTGCTGCTGCTGTTGCTGTTGCTGCTGCTGCTGCTGCTGCTGCTGCTGCTGCTTGCGTGGCTGCTGCTGCGGGGCTTTCCGTTTTCTGCTCTTCGCCTGCTGCGGCTCGCCAGCCTCGCCGCGCTGCTGTTCCCGTTGCGCTGCTGCTGGGCGCTGATGGCCCCTGTGCTGCTGCTGCTGTTTGTGTCTGCTGCTGCCTCTGTTTGCTGCTTTGCTGCTGCTGGCGATTGTTTCCTTGGGATTCATCCGCGGCGGTTCTTTTTTGCTGTTTCCTTGCCCTTTTACCTGCTGCTGCTATCTTACTGCGGCGCTTTGCCTGCTGCTGCTTGCTGCACCTAGCTGCTGCTTGCTGCTGCTTGCTGCTGCTCGCTGCTGCTTCTACTATCCGGCTTCTGCTGCTCTGACTTTCCCCGGGCTTTTTCGTTTGTCATATTTTTGGCCTGAGCCGTTCTTGTCTTTGGATCATGGTGGGTTGGTTGCCCTTGCTGCTGCTGCTGCTCTTGCTGCTGCTGCTGCTGTTGCAGCAACCAAATACTGCAATGGATTTTAATGCACTACCAAGACACGGCGCCTCACGAGACTCAGGCAATAGACTCTTGAGTGATGGCCGAATTGTGGCAGCAGCAGCAGCAGCAGCAGCAGCAGCGGCAAGTTGCCAGCAGCGGATCGAATGCGTGCAGCTTTTGCTTCTGCAGCAGCAGACCTTCTGTCTGGTGCTTCCTGGAAGTGCGGGTTATCAGGGGTATCCTGAATCTCCGAGGCAACAGCCCATGTTGCTGTTGCGGCAGCAGCAGCATTGTGGAGCGCTGCTGCTGCTGCTGTTGCTGCTGCAGCAGCAGCAACACTGATCATGTGGGCGCCAGCAAACTGACTCCTTTTGCCTTTGGGCGTTATTGCTCTTTTGCTGTCGAGTTGAAGAAGAGACAAACAGGCAGCAAACAAATAGAGGGAGCAGCACAGCAGCACAGCAGCACAGCAGCACAGCAGCAAAGCAGCAAAACAGCAAAACAGCACAGCAAACAAATAGAGGGAGCAGCACAGCAGCACAGCAGCACAGCAGCAAAGCAGCAAAACAGCACAGCAAACAAATAGAGGGAGCAGCACAGCAGCACAACAGCAAAGCAGCAAAGCAGCACAACAGCAAAGCAGCAAAGCAGCAAAGCAGCAAAGCAGCAAAGCAACAAAGAAGCAAGCAGCAGCAGACAGGTACGCTTCTTGCTTCTGTACCCCACAGGGGGCCCCCCGGGGTCTTAATGGGGCCTCTTTTGGCCCCAAAAGAGGCCCTAAAGGGGCCTCTTCTGGTCTTCTTGAGGCCCATCAGGGGCCCCTTTTGGGTACTTTTGGGGGCCCTTCTTAGGGGCCCCCAAGAATTGTTTTAGCTGCCGAGAAGGGGCCTTTAAAGACTGCAGCAGCGCAGCAAACTGCTGCAGCAAACTGCTGCTGCTACACCCAGGCTGCAGCAGCAAACTGCTGCTGGGAACAGAAACTGCAGTGCAGCAGCAGCAGCAGCGAAAGGGGCCCCAAAGGCCAGCCATAAGCAGCTTAAGACAGATATAGTTTAAACTGAAGGGCCCACCAAAGGTACCTGTTCATAGGGGGCCCCCAAAGGGCCCCTGGGAGCCCTTTGGGGGCCCCCAAAGGGCCCCAGGGGGCCCCCCAGCCATGCCCGGGGGCCCCTAAGGCCAGCGAGGGCCCCTAAGGGCCCCCGGCCCTCCGCAGCTTCCGCTGGTCCAAGAGGCGCGGCCCACGCTGCTGCTGCGCTGCTGCTGCGCTGCTGCTGCGCTGCTGCGGCGCTGCTGCTGCGCTGCTGCTACGAGGCCCTGGATGTACCCCAGCAGCATTTGCTGCTGTGGCTACATTGGGCCTCCATTAGTGCATGAAGCAGCAGAGGCCTCCCCAGCCAGTCCTATTGAAGCGCCCCTCTCAGGCCTGAGCCTGCAGCTAGCTACAGCTAGCCACAGCTAGCTGCAGCTAGCTGCAAGTAGCTGCAGATAACCACGGCTAGCTACAGCTGGCCACGGCTAGCTACAGATAGCCACAGCTTGCCGTAGGCAGCCACAGATAGCTGCAGATAGCCACGGGTAGCTGCAGCTAGCCACGGCTAGCTGCAGTTAGCCACAGCTAGCTGCAGCTAGCTGCCTCTCTTACCCAAATGCCCATGGGCGCCTGCATGCGCCTTAATGCCTAAGCAGCATGCAGCTTTGCCTGCAGCTCCCTGGCTTATATGTGGGTTTGTTAAATTATGGTTTAAATTGCTGCAGTGAGCTGCTGAGTACTGGGGAGCCTGGGGGTCGTTGCTGCAGCAGCAGCAGCAGCAGTCAGCAGGAGCAGCAGGAGCGGCAGCTCTGCTGCAGCAGCAGCTGCACCTCCGAGCACGGGCGGGAGCGCCCGCAGCTAGCTACAAGCCCGGTGTAGCAGCAGCACAGCAGCAGCAGCACAGCAGCAGCAGCACGGCAGCAGCTGCACAGCAGCAGCAGCGCAGCAGCAGCAGCGCAGCAGCAGTAGCAATGCTTCCGGCTCTTAGAAGGGCGTTATAGGGCTAAATAGAGCTAAAGAGAAACTCTTGGTCCCGCGGGGCTCGGCACTCCCCTTTTTAAGGCAGAAACTACAGCAGAGCTGCTGCTGCTGCTGCTGCTGCTGCTGCTGCAGCGGGAATGGCTTGTGAAGCCTTTTAAAGCTGCCAGCTTTTAGGCCTTTGAGGGGCCCCAAAGGGTCTTTTAAAGGGCCAAACTGGGCCTCTTGAAGAGCCCTTTGGGGCCTCCCAAAGGGCCTCCAGGGCCCCGCAAAGAGTACCATTTAGTGGCTGCCGAATGGCCCCCTGAAGTGGGTCTTTGGGGCCCCATAAGGGGCCCTTGGGGGCCCCCCAAGAGACCCCTATGGGGCCCCCTGATGGGCCATTTGGGGCCCCCTAATGGGCCCTTTGGGGCCTCCAAAAGGGCCTTTAAACCTCCTAATGAGGCCTTGGGGCCCTCTGGGGCTGCAGCGAGGGTTATCTCCCCAGGGGGCCCTTAGCTGGGGGTGCGGGGGGCCCCTGCAGCAGCAGGGGAGCAGCAGCTTGCTGCTGCTAGCTGCCAGCTCTAGACTTGCTTTTATTTCCAAGTCCCCAGCTTTTGCTGCTTCTGGTAAAGCCCGCAGCCTCTGAGGGCCCCCCAGAGGGCCCGGGCCCCCGAAACTACGGCACTTTTAGTGGGTAGAGGCGCAGTGAGGCGAGCTGCAGCAGCAGCAGCAGCTGCTGCTGCTGCAGCAGCTGCAGCAGCTGCAGCACGAGCCGGCTCGACCCCGGGCTGGGGGAGCTTCTGGCTGCAAGCTGCTGCCTAAACGCAGCTCTCTGTAGCTTGCTGTGGTTAGCTGCTGCTAGCTGTGGCTAGCTGTGGCTAGCTGCTGCAGTGCTTCTGCTGCAGCGAGTCTGGCACAGGGGACAAGCGGGGCTCTCGTGGCCAAGTGTACCCCGGGCCATTTTAGGGGAAATTTGGGGCTTTTCTCGCGCAGTTTTGGCCAATAAACTTCTAAAAAGAATAATTAATTAAAATCAGCAGCAGTTCAGTGGCTAATTCGACTAAATTGCGGCTAAGTCTTTTGTGGCCCCGCGTCGATCGCCCTGGGGGACTCAACAGGGAGGCTCGGCAGCAGACGAGCGAGCGGCTGCTGCTTGTGCAGCCCCAGACAGCCAAACAAGACAATAAAACAAAAACAAATTGCCTCGCAGCATATTTCCGTTGCTGCAGCAGCTGCTGCTGCTGCATCCGCTGCTGCTGCTGCTGCTGCTGCGGGAGCGGCGGTTCAGCTGGGTCGGCTGCAACGGGCGGCGCGGCGCGAGTACGCCGCTGTTTCTGCCGGGATCTGCAGCAAATAAATTTTTTTGGGGCAGATAATGATTAAAAATAAATAAATAAATAAAAAAGAATGCAAAAGAGAAGCAGCAGTGGGCCAAAGCTTCCCCGTTCGATGGCAGCAGCGGCTTCATGCGGGGAGCGTTCACAGCGGGTGCTCGCGGGCCGCGTTCCCGCTGCAGCAGCCGCTCAAACGCGCAGCTAAAAGCTGTTTCAACAAATTAAATAATAAAAATAAGATTGATTGAAAGGAAAGGGAAAACTTAGGGGAAAAGGGGCGCAGACGCGTGGCCGAACGGGTTGGCAGTGTGCAGCAGCAGCAGCAGCGGGCTGCTGCTGCTGCCGCTGCCGCTGCTGCTCGTGTGGGGTTGTACGCAGAGCGCGAGCGCCCCCGTCGGGAGCAGCAGAGATCTGTGCTGCTTTTACCCGCAGCTCAAGGCTAGCTGGAGACTTCGCAGAATCTCTGGGACTTGTTAGGCTTCCGGCGGTGCTGCAGCGGCGGGCTGCTGCTGCTGCCCCGCGGCCACCGGGTGTATGTACAGCTGGGGGTGTCTGTCTGGCCCCGCCACTGCCCGCTCCTCTCGCGCCCAAGACAGGCTCTCTTCTGTCTCAGCAGCAGCAGATAAAATGCGCAGGCAGCTGCGGCGAGGAGACAGGCCCCAGCAGCTCCCGGCACGGAGAAACAGCAGCAGCAGCAGCAGCAGCAGCAGCAGCAGCGCCGGCAGCAGCAGCAGCAGTAAACGCAGCAGCAGCCCCCGCAGCACGCTCTGAGCTCAGCAGCACATTCAAGGCCCCTCGGAATGTCCCGGGAGCCTTTCTAAACAGCAGCGCGCAAGAGCCCACAGCAGCAGCGGGCTGGCCGCTGCTGCTGCTGCTGCTGCTGCTATTTGTGCAGCTTTCTACCTGCGCCGCAGCTGCTGCTGCGGACACAGGCAGCAGCAGCAGCTTAGACTGCCCCCCGTCCCTTTTTGTTTCTTTTTTATTTGCTGCGGGGCCAGTACGCCCGCAGGGGGACACGCATTGGAAGCAGCGCCGCCATCGCAGCAGCAGCAGCAGCAGCAGCAGCAGCAGCAGCGGCTCTGCGCAGCAGCAGCAGCCACGTCAGCAGCTGCTTAGAGACTTCACAGTGACAATGTCGCAGCAGCTGCGCCAGCAGAGATACGTGCGCGCAGTAGAGCACGTGCAGCAGCCCGCATCAGCAGCAGCAGCAGCGCTCTGCAGCAGCAGCAGCAGCAGCAGCAGCAGCAGCACGGAGTCGCGGAAGCAACGGCAGTAGGGGTGGTGTCTCCACTCGCCGATGAAGTATCGAACAATTTCCGTCCCGTCGGCCCTGGGGCCGCCTCCGCAGCAGCAGCAGCAGCAGCAGCAGCAGCAGCAGGAGCTGCTGCGGCTGCTCCTGGCTGCTGCTGATGGCGCTGCACGCTTGCCCGTCTCTTCCCAAGTGCCTGTGCTGCAGGAAGGGTCAGGCGCAGCAGCAGCAGCTGCTGCTGCTGCAGAGGCGCTGCTGCCGTGTACCGACGCCCTAGAGTGGCAGCAGCAGCGGCTGCTGCCCCCACCGCAGCTGCTGCAGCAGCAGCAGCAGCAGCAGCAGCAGCCGAGGACCAAGAGGCCGCAGCACCCCTGCGGGCTCTACTGGCCCAAAGACACGCGCATTTCTCCTCATGTTGCTGCTGCTTCTTTGTGTCTGCTGCGGGGGATTTGTGAGAAGGCAGCAGACGCAGTGGAGGCGCTGCTGTCAACTGAAGCAGCAGCACTGCCGCAGCAGCAGCAGCAGCAGCTGCTGCTGCTGCAGCAGCGGGGGCACGAGCTGCTCGCCCAGGCGCTCTCCAGCTCCTCCTGCTTGTTTGCTGCTCAGACGCTGCGGCGCTGCATCATGAGGCCTGCAGCAATTCACTGTTTTTCGAGTAGAAGCAGCAGCAGCAGCAGCAGCAGCAGCTGCAGCACGACAGGTAGCAGCGCCTTGGCGGCTGCTGCTGCTACCTGCCCAGCAGCAGCCGCCGCGGCGACGCTGCGAGAGGCAGCAGCCGCTGCTGCTGCTGCTGCTGCCGGCGGGGACCACCTGCAGCAGCAGACCTTCAGGTGGGTGTCTCGCGAGCAGCTGCTGCTGCCTGTCTCCCGCTTCCTGCTGCTGCTGCTGCTGGCCTTATCTGTGCCAGGCCTAGACGCCCAGCCGGGGATTAGGCCGCTAATAAATGAAGTTTCGCGCACGGCGTGTTTGCTGCTGCTGCACGGCAGCAGCAGCAGCAGCAGCGGCAGCAGCAGCTGGCTCGCGAACTGCGCAGCTGTTGCTGCTGCTGCACTGGACCCCACACTAACTGCAGCAGCAGCAGCAGCACAAGCCATCCGCTACGACTTGATGCTGCCTCTGGGGGAGCTGGACGCCGTGTCTTTTCTTTCGCGCTGCTGCAGCGGCGGCGCCTTTGAGGCTGCGCTTGCTGCTCCTGCAGCAGCAGCAGCAGCTGCTGCTGCTGCTGCTGCAGCGGGAGGCGCCGCAGTCTTGGTGGCAGCAGCAGGCAAAGCTGCCCTCGAGCTGCTGTCTGCATGCGCAGACTGTGTGCAGCAGCAGCAAGGCTTTATTTGCCCGCTGCCGCTAAGAGAGCAGCGGCAGCTGCCAGTGCCGAGGGCGCAGCAGCTAGATGGGGATTCTTTGTGTCGGCTTCTTGCTGCAGCAGGTGACCCTCTGGTGCTGCAGCCGCTGCTGGGGGCTGCGAGCCGCTTCCTTGCAGCAGCAGCAGCAGCAGCGGGGCCTCCGGGGCTGCAGCAGGACCTCCTCGGCCTGCCGCAGCAGCAGCAGCAGCAGCAGCAGCAGCAGCAGCAGCCGGAGGCCGCAGCCCCCAGGCTCGACAAACTCAAAGCTGCTGCGCCCCAGCTGCTGGCCGTGCTGCGCTGCGTGGACCACTGGTTAGGAGCAGCAGCAGGAGATGGTTTGCTGCTGCCTGCGCTGGTGCTGCTGGACACTTGTTTGCTGCCCGCGCTGCTGCAGCTGCTGCGCGCCTGCTGCTGGCTCGAGAGGCGCTGCTGCTGCGCCCCCTTAGCAGCAGCAGCAGCAGAAGCCCCCGACGCGCTGCTGGCAGCAACAGACCTCACTGGCGAAGTAGCAGAAGCAGCAGCAGAAGCGCTGACTAAGGGAGTGTCTCTTCTTGCTGCTCGCAATTTGCCCACGGACGGCGACAGCAGCAGCAGCAGCAGCAGCAGCAGCAGCAGCGGCAGGCGGCCGCGGGGGCCCGCGCGGCCCGCGCAGCAGTCCGTCGCGCTGCAGCAGCAGCACGACATGGGGCGCCGGGGCTCCTCTCCCGCTGCGCTGCAGCAGCAGCAGCAGCAGCAGCAGCAGCAGGAAAGCCAAAGACACTCGCTCTGCATAGTGGAGCGGCTGCTGCTGTTCTCTCACCTGTGCTCGTCGCTGCACCCGGAGCTGGCGGGCAGCAGCAGCGAAGACCCTGCTGCTGCAGCGGCGGCGTTCGCTGCAGCAGCAGCAGCAGCAGCAGCAGCGGGAGACGCGAGACTGTCTGCTGCAGCGCATGCCTCGCGAGTCCTGGGCTCCCTAGTCACAGCTTTTGCTGCTGAGACCTGCGCTGTGCTGGCCCTGGTGGAAGCAGAAGCAGCAGCAGGAGTTCAAATGCCTGCTGCAGCCTTTAGGAGGCTTTGCTGCTCGCTGTGCAGCGACGCGCTGTGGCCGCTGCCTCCCGCTGCAGCAGCAGCAGCAGCAGCGGACGGCGGGCAGCGCCTGCAGCAGCAGCAGCAGCAGCGGGCCGCGCTTCCCGCGCGTCAGCAGCAGCACATGCGAGTGCCCGAACGCCTGCTGCAGAGGCAGCAGCAGCGGGAGGCCCTGACCCGCGTGAGCAGCAGCAAGGAAGCAGCAGTTTGCGCAGCACTGCGCACCGGCGTGCTGCTGCTGCAGCACTGGTTTTGCTGCAGCGCCTGGCCCACCAAGGACAGGTTCTGGCCAGCAGTGGAAGCAGCAGAAAAGATGGCTCAGGCTGTCCGCACAGTGCAGCAGGCGCTGCGGGCCAGGCAGTCCGCAGCAACAGCAGCAGCAGCAGCAGCAGCAGCGGCGGCAGCGGCTCCCCAGCAGCTGCTGCTGCTGCTGCAGCAGCAGCAAGAACTCACCACTGTCGAAGCAGCGCTCGAGAGAAGCGCAGGCAGCTGGATGCGAAAGGTCACCTGCAGGCTGGTGGAGGTTTCTGCATTCCCCGCAAGCCTCAGCAGCAGCAGCAGCAGCAGCAGCAGCAGCAGGAAGGAAGAAGCTGAGGCTTTCCTGGCCCTCAGGTCGGACGTGCGGGGAGCCTTGCGGTAGGTTTTGCTGCTGCTTCTAGCACCTGTCTTTTGAGTCTTCTGCTTTTTTAATTCTTTTCTTCTTTTCTGTTTAGTGCTTCACTGTTTGCTGCTGCTGCTGCTGCTGCTGCTGCTGGCAGCAAACTGCTTCTCGTTTCTGTCTCTCTTTACTTCTTTAGCGGTGTCTTTGCATTGGTGCTTTATGCGAAGTCTGTTTTGCTGCTGCTTGGCGGCTCCTTCCTGCTGCTGCTGCTGCTGCTATTTTGCCTGCTTTGCTTTCCGCTGGTTGCTCGCCGCGGCTCGCGCCTGAGCTGCTCGTGAACTGCTGCTGCTGCTGCTGTTGCTGCTGCTGCTGCTGTTGCTGCTGCTGCTGCAGCAACCTTTTTGCCCCCGAGGGCCAGAACGTGTACAGACTGCACGACGGCCTGCTGCCGGACTTGACGACGACCGCGTTGTCGCTGCTGCGTGAGCGTCCCGAAGCAGCAGCAGCAGCAGCAGCAGGACAGCAGCAGCAGCAGCAGTGGGCAGCATTTGAGTCCGTGCTGCATGCAATATCTGCTGTGGTTCACGCTGCGGACTGGCGGGCCAACGACTCGCTGCAGCAGCTGCTGCTGGGCCTGCTGTCGCCGGTGTCCAGCCTGAGCGCGCCGGCGGGGTCAGGAGCAGCAGCAGCAGCAGCAGCAGCAGCAGCAGCAGGAGCAGCAGCAGGAGTGCCTTGGGTGCTGGGGTCTCACCGCGTGCTGCTGGGCTCCGCGCTGCAGCTGCTGGGCGCGCTGGACTGGTGGCTGCTGGAGCAGCCGCGGCTGCTGCCCACAGTGCTGCTGCTGCTGCAGCAGTCGCTGCTGCTGCCGCAAGCTTCCGACCAGTGCTTCCCCCTTTCTTCTAAAGAAGACCACTTGGGCTGCGTCTCGCTGCTGAAGCTTTGCTTAGCTTCCGAAGCTCCTGGCATTTGCTGCTGGGCGCAGCCGCTGCAGTCGCCGATATCAACTCAGAGTTTCTGCAGCTTGGCTGTGCACTTGGTGGAGGTGGTAGCGGCCATTCCTGCCAGCAGCAGCAGCAGCAGCAGCAGCAGCAGCAGCGGCAGGGGCGCAGAACCCGAAGACGCCCTCAGCAGGTGGGCAGCAGCACAGAAGCAGCTCTGCATGCAAAGCAGACACTGCGTTGTTGCTGTTGCAGGAAGACTGCTTGCTGTTTCCTGCCGCATACACGTGGCGCAGCAGATGCAGCAGCTCGTGCTGCAGCAGCAGCAGCAGCAGCTGCAGCAGCAGCAGCAGCAGCAGGACCCCTACATGATTGTGGGGTTCTTCGTTAGTCGACATATGGAAATTCTGCGGGGCCTCGCAGAGCAGCTGCACGTGCAGCCCCTTGCTGCAGCAGCAGCAACTGCAGCAGCGCGGCCCCAGAAGCAGCTTGTTGCAGCAGCATGCACGTTCGTGCTGCAGTCTCTGGAAGCTTTTCTTTCTGCATGTCTGCAGCCGCTTCTAGAGCAGAGTGCAGCAGCAGCAAAACTCAACAGCGGGTTTAGCCTAGGCAGCATGTGCTGCGGCCGGCGGCCTGCGCCGGTGCGGGCTCTCGGCGGCAGCAGCCGACAGCAGCAGCAGCAGCAGCAGCAACAGCAGCAGCAGCAGCAGCAATCGCACTGTCCGCTACTTTCCTGCACCATTTTAAAAAGGTTAGGATTTTATAGCGTGCGTCAACGAGCTGCACGGAGGCAGCAGCAGCAGCAGCAGCTTCTCCAACAGCAGCAGCAGCAGCAGCCGGTTTTAGGAATAGACAGCAAGCTGGACCAAACGATAGATGGGAGTGCACCAGCAGCAAATGCAGCAGCTGCTGCTGCTCTTGCTGCTGCTCATGGCCTCATGCGGCTGCTCGTGCTGCACCTCAACGAATTTGCACAGACACTCCGAACGCTAGTTGCTGCAGCAGCAACACTTGCTGGTGGCAAAAGCGGGCAAAGCCAACAAGTCCGTTGCTGCTGCTGCTGCTGCTGCTTACGCTGCTGCTGTTGCTGCTGCCTGCTCTGCTGTTGCTGCTGCTTACGCTGCTGCTGCCGCTGCTGTTTACGCTGCTGCGGCTCACGCTGCTGCTCTTGTTGCTGCAGCAGCGGCAGGGAGGTGTTGCTGCAGTTGCTGCAGCTGAAGCAAAGGCTCATTCGTGTTTGCTGCTGCGTGTTCTGCTGCTGCTGCTGCTGCTGCAGATATCAAGTTTGGTTGCTGCATTGTCTTCCTTCTTGTCTTTTGGCCTCCACGCGGCGCTGCGCCTTGGGGGAGATGCTTCAGCAGCAGCAGCAAAAGGCCTCATTGCTGAGCTGCGGGCGCTGCTGCCGCCTTGCCCGTAGAGGCAGCAGCAGCAGCAGCAGCAGCAGCAGCAGTAGCCGAAAGGCCGGATAGTATGTTTTCCGTGGGTTTGCCTGCCTCCGCTGCGGCTCTTTTTTTACAGGCACTGGCGGCAGCAGCAGCAGCAGCAGCAGCAGCAGCAGGCGCGTACACAATGGCTTGAATCCGTGTTGAGCTCAGTTGTATGTCTTTTGAAAGGCAGCAGGTATTGGTGTGCTAGGTGAGCAGCAAAATGCCCCCGTAAACAGCCCATAGGGCTACTGGCAGCAGCAGCAGCAGCAGCAGCAGCAGCAGCGCCTTGTGCTGCTTTTGCTGCTACCTGTATATGTGTCCAAGTAAAATATGGAGTGCAGTTCTGCGTATTTGACAGCCGCGCACCGTCTCCAGCAGCAGCAGCAGCGGCTGCTGCTGCTGCTGCTGCTGGTGCAGCAGCAGCGGCTTGGCCGCAATAAAGTTTATGTGTTTTTGTCACGTTCTTGATCATTTAATTTAACTCGGGGAGCAGCTTTTCTCTCTAGCCCCATAGGGGAACACACAAAGGGTCTTTAGGCCCCAGCAGCAGCAGCAGCAGCTGCTGCTGCAGCAGCAGCACCACCATCAGCAGCAGCAGCTGCTGCTGGTGCAGCAGCAGCAGCAGTAGCAGCAGCTGCACACACCACCACCACCAGCAGCTGCTGCTGCAGTAGCAGCAGCAGCTGCAGCAGCAGCAGCAGCAGGGATTCGGGCTTCGTGGCGCGTGTGCGGCCTTGCTGCTGCAGCAACTTGCTGCTGCAGCAGCGGCCCGCCAGTGAAGAGCCCCGGAGGCCCCTGCGCCCCGCAGGGCCCCCGCCCCATTATTTTTGAGGGATGGCTGGAAGGGTTTTTGCTGCCTCTCGGAGCTTTTGGCCTAGAAGTGCAGCAGCTGCAGCAGCTGCAGCAGCAGCAACTGCAGCAGCAGCAACTGCAGCAGCAGCAACTGCAGCGGCAGTAACTGCGCAGCAGCAAGCAGCAAACTTTTGCTGCTGCTGCAGCGAGCCTCGGCAGCAGCAGCAGCAGCAGCAGCCACTTCTTGCCCCAGCCCTTCTTTTATGCCCCACTCAGAGGCAGCCTTTTAGCCCTAAGTTGCTTCTTTAATTTAAATACCTTTTTAGTTTGCTTTTAGTTTTAAGTTGTCTTCTAAATACCTTTTCAGGACACTTTTAGCTCTAATAATTGTCTTTTAAATACCTTTTTAGTTCACTTTTTATCCCAAGTTTCATTTAAAATACCTTTTTAGAACATATCTAGTCCTAAGATTCATTAAAAATACCTTTTTAGAACATTTTAAATCCCAATTTGCTTTTTAAACACCTTTTTAGTTTACTTTTAGTTTTAAATTTCCCTTTAAAAGCCCTTTTAGGAACTTCTAAGTCCAAATTAGTCTTTTTCTGCTATTAGATTTAAACAGCAGCAAAACGAACTGCAGCAGGAATAAGCTGGAAGCACCGAGGGTTTAGGGTTTAGGGTTTAGGGTTTGAGCAGGCCTTCCGCTGCTGCTGCTGCGGGGCCCTCCCTGCTGCTTCGCAGCCCCAGGAAGCCCTTATTGCTTCCTCTAAACCCCAGCCCCAAGGGGCCCCTGGGGGCCCCAAGAGGGGCCCCTGGGGGCCCCAAGAGGGGCCCCTGGGGGCCCCAAGAGGGCCCCTAAGAGGGGCCCCTGGAGGCCTCGCTGCAGCTGTTGCTGCTGCTGCCAGCAGCTCCAGGCAGCAAGAGGGTCCAGCAGAAACACTAAAGAAGCAGCAGCAGCAGATCCTTCTAAAGGCGCAGCAGCAGCTCAAAGGGGCCCCCAGGGGCCATCAGAAAGGGCCCCTTGGGATGCCCAGGGGGCCCCCAACAAACCCCTTTGGGGCCACCAGAGGGGCCCCCCTCGAGGCCCAGAGGGCCCACAGGGGGCCCCTCAGAAAGCCCATAGGGTTCACAGGGGGCCCCTCACGAGACTCATAGAGTTCAAAGGGGGCCCCTCAGAAGGCCAATACGCGTCAAAGCCCTCATGGCGCATCTAAGGGCCCCACACAGTCCACAGGAGGTCCAACTTGGGGCCCCCGAGCCCCATGGGGGCCCCCGTAGGGGCCCCTTTAGGGGCCCCCCTTAGGCGCCTCCAGCGGGGGCCCCCGTAGGGCCCCCGTAGGGGCCGTAGGGGGCCCCCTTAGGGCCTACCCTGGGGCCTCAGGGCGGAACTGTGGCGGTGGAGGGCGAGAGGAGCCCTTGTGCATGCAGCAGCGCTCACAGCCGCAGCAGCCGTTCGCTCCGAGAGCAGCAGCAGCAGCAGCAGCAGCAGCAGCAGCAACAGCAACAGTAACAGCACATTCACTTCGAGGCGCTTTCTTCTTAATTTTCACATAAATGCTCTTAATTATGGGAACTCGGGCAGCTCAGGGCTCCACGAACAGCTCCAGAGAGAGGCCCCCGCCTCGGGGCCCCCAGCAGGGTACTTGGGGCCCCCCTGAGGGCCTCCTTTGGGGCCCTCAGGGGGGCCCCCAAGGAGGTCTAGAGGCTTTGTAAGCCTCTTCTTCTGTCTTGTTTTCATTTAATCAGTAAATAAAGAAAAGAAACCCCCCAAAAGACCCAAAGGGGGCCCCCAGACACCCGCAAGGCCCGCCAGGCCTAGGGGGGCCCCCCAGCAGCACAGCCAGCCAGGAGGCCCTAAGGGGGCCCCCCAGGGCCGCCTCTGGAGCGCCTGGGGCCCCTCGGGGGGCTCCCAAAGGCCACCCAGGGGCCCCAGCAACTCGAATAAAAGCAGCAGGAGACCTGGGGGGCCCCTAGATAACCCCAGAGCATTTCCCAGAAGTTTGGGGGCCCTAGCGTCGCCCAGAGGGGCCCCAGCTTATGAGCACACTGAAGAGCGTGGGGGGGTGCCCACAGGGGCCCCCTCTGCGGCGGCACAAGGGCGAGGAGCAGCAGCAGCAGCAGCGGCAGCAGCAGCAGCAGCAGCAGCGGCAGCAGCAGCAGCAGGTGCGAGAGGCAGTCTTTGCCGCGCTGCCTCAGTTGGTGGCGTTTCTTTGTGCCTTTGCAGCAGCTGCAGCAGCTGCAGCAGCTGCAGCAGCTGCTCTTGCTCTTCAGTCTCAGGGGCCTCCAGCAGCAGACACCGTTGCTGCTGCTGTTGCTGCTGCTGCACTTGTTGGAGCTAGTGGGCCCCGCTGGGCCTTGAAAGGCGTTTACGAGGTGCAGCTGCAGCAGCAGCAGCAGCAGCAGCAGCAGCACCGCAGCAGCAGCACTGCTTTGCAAGCTATTCTTCTTGTGTCTTCCCTACTTATCCTCTGGGGGGCCTCCGCTGCTATCGCAGCAGCAATAACAACAGGTGCTGCTGCTGCTGCTGCTGCTGCTGCTGCTGCACCCTTCAGCAGCGCAAGTTTTCCAGGCTTTGCTGCAGCAGCAGCACTGGCAGCAAGCGGCGCACTGGCCCTTCGCGCTGCTCATCTCCCTCTTCCGGTTTGCTTTGGCAGCAGCAGCAGCAGCAGCAGCAGCGGCAGCAGCAGCGGCAGCAGCGGCAGCAGCGGCAGCAGCAGCAGCAGCAGCAGGCGCTTCTTTCCTCGCAGCCTACCGTACATTTGTGCTGCAGATCTTCTCGGCCGCATCTTAGCCCTGCACGGCAGCAGCAGGTTGCTGCTGCTGCTGCTGCTGCAGCAAGGAGGGGGCCTCTGGGAAGGGCCCCTCGGGGCCCCGCTGCTGCTGCTGCTGAGTGGCTTTGCCTTCCTGCAGGCTTACGCTGCTGCGCGCTGCAGCTGCAAAGCAGCGCTGAGCAGCAGCAGCAGCAGCAGCAGCAGCAGCAGCAGCAGCAGCAGCAACTGCAGCAGCAGCAGCAGCGAAACGCCGCTTCTGAAGATACAGCTGCACACGTAGCAGCAGCTCCCAAACCCACCTCAGTGGGGGCCCCTCTGGGGGCCCCACTGGAGGCCCCTCTGGGGGCCCCCTTGGGGGCCCCTGTGGGGGCCCCCTTGGGGGCCCCTCTGGGGGCCCCCTTGGGGGCCCCTGTGGGGGCCCCCTTGGGGGCCCCTGTGGGGGCCCCTGTGTGCTGCGCGTGTTGCGGGTTTGTGGCTTTGAAGTGGGACGTGCGGAGCAGCAAAGAAAGCGAAGAGGCCCTCAAAAGCCTCCAGGGGTTTATTGGGGGGCCCCTGGGGGGCCCCCTGGGGGGCCCCCTGGGGGGCCCCCTGGGGGCCCCCCGGCTGCACGCGGTTGTGTGTGGGGCGGGAGTGTGGGCTTCGTTTCCGGCGCAGGTAGCCTGCTGCTGCTGCTGCTGCTGCTGCTGCTGCTGCTGCTGCTGCTGCTGCTACTGCTGCTGCTGCTGCTGCTGCTGATGATGATGTTGAGGGGGAGAAGTGTGGGATTGCAGGGGAAGAAGCACGGCGAAAGCGCACTGGCCGCTGCAGACCTGCACTCCCCGTTCATTCTGCTGTTGCTGCTGCTGCTGCTGCTGCTGTTGCTGCTGCTGCTGCTGCTGATGCAGGCAGTGGAGCGCGAGGCCTTCCTTTCCGAGGCCAACGAAGAATTTGCAGTTAATTTCTTTGGGGCCCTCAGGGTGGCGCATGCGCTGCTGCCGCTGCTGCGGGGAGATAGCTTGACCGGCTCTGCTGCTGCTGCTGCTGCTGCTGCTGCTGAAGGGGCAGCGCCAGCAGCAGCAGCAGCTGCAGCCGCAGCAGCAGCAACTGGAGGTTCCCCGGGGGTCAGCAGCGTGCTGCTGGACTGTCTGTCTTCTTTCTTTGGCATTTCTTTTTCTCTGCCGAGCCGCATTATCTTTATCACTTCTGCTGTTGCTGCTGCTGCTCCCCCGGGGCAGGCCATCTACGCAGCAACAAAAGCAGCAGCAGCAGCAGCAGCAACGGGACTCAGCAGCGAGCTCCGCGGCACCAATGTCCGCGTTGTTTGCGTAGGTAGGTCTATGCACTTCAAAGGGGCCCCTAGGGGGCCCCTAGGGGGCCCCTAGGGGGCCCCCTGGGGGCCCCCTGGGGGCCCCCAGGGGCCCTTATGTGGCCCTTAAGGGGCCCTAAGGGGGCCCCAGGGGGCCCCTAGGGGGCCCCCGTGCTCCAGTTTTGGGGGCCCCTGGGGGCCCTCTCTGTGCAGCAAGGGTTCTTAAAGGGCCCGTAAGGGCACATAAAGAGAGCTAGAGGGGTTGCTGCTGCTGCAGATGGAGCAGCACAGGCACTGGCAGCAGCAGCAGCAGCAGCAGCAAGACAGCAGCACTGGGCTTTGCAAGGGCTGCTAGGGGCTGTCTGCTGCTTTGCTGCTGCAGCACCAGGCGCAGCAGCTACAGCCCTCTTCTCGCGGAAGCCATTTGCTGCCAAAAGCCAAAGGCCTCAAGGGGCTGTGCAGCAGCAAGTGCTTGACAGCCAAAGCGGTAAGCGAGCAGCACACGGAGAAGCAGCAGCAGCAGCAGCAGCAGCAGCAGCAGCAGAAGCAAAGAGAGCAGCAGTGGGCCTAGCTCATTGCGCAGTCCGTGCGTGCTGCTGCTGCTGCTGCTGCTTGTGCTGCTGCTGCTGCTGCTTGTGCTGCTGCTGCTGCTGCTTGTGCTGCTGCTGCTGCTGGGTGCTTGTGGCGAGCAGAGCTGCTGCTGAATTTGGCCTCTCCTCCTGGCGTTGCTGCTGCTGCTGTTGCTGCTGCTGTTTCGGCGGTGGAGCCCCCCAGCGTCATTCGCTGCTGCTGGGACTCCCCCGTGTGGCTGCTGCTGCAGTGCAGCAGCAGCAGCATAAGGGACTTGCTGCTGTTTTGTCTTTTTGCCTTCCGTTTCCCCTCACCTCTCGCCCGCCTTGCAGCATGGCTGGGGCCCTCAGGGGCCCCTCGGGGGGCCCCCCCGGGGGGCCCCCCAAAGGGCACATAGGGGGGCCCCACAGGGGCCCCTATGGGACTCCTGTGGGGCCCCCAGGAGCCCCACATGGCCTCTAGGGGGCCCCAGGGGCACCACGGGGCTCCCAGGAGCACTGCAGAGCCCGTAGGGGCCCCTCAGGGGGCCCCTCAGGGGCCCCTCGGGGCCCCCAGGGCCCCCCGGGGGCCCCCAGGGGCCCCAGGGGCCCCAGGGGCCCCAGATGATGAGGCCTTAGAGGGGCAGCACATTAGGGCTTTTCTAGGGATGCCTCAGTTGGGGTTTTGTGGCTCTGAGGGGTTTTTTGGGAAGTTTGCAAAACCTTTTGTTTCCTTTTGTGATTCTGTTTTTGTATCTGCTGCCGCTGCAGCGGCAGTGGCTGCTGCTGCAGCTGCAGAAAGCGGCTGGCTCGCTGCTGCTGCAGGCGGCCTCTTTGATGGAGAACTGTTGCTGCACTTGTGCTAGCTAGCTAGCTAGCTAGCTGGGTAGCTAGCTGGACAACGAAGTGGCCAGCTTATGAGGGAGCTGACAACTCTCCAGCTGCTGCTTGTTTCTCCATGGAGCGGTGTCTCGCTGCGGCGCTTTGCTGCTGCTGCACCGCTGCTGCAGCTGCTTCTGCTGCCACAGCTACGCAGCAGCAGCAGCAGCGGCAGGAGCAGCAGCAGGGTCGGCGGAGGCCAGGGGGTAGCGGCGAATGGCCCGCTGGGCATGCGGCCTAACTGCTGCCTCTAAAAGGCCCTAAAAGTATTTAATTTAATTAATTTAAATAAATTTAATTTTAAAAAAAAAGATAAAAGATGAAAGAAAGGAAAAGAAGAGAAGAAGCGGGAGCAGCGGGGCCGCCGACACCTTGGGCGACGACACCGCGTCGATGCTGCGACTCTGCCTGCTGCTTATTGCCATTTTTTAAAACATTTGATTTAATTAATTTAAATTTAATAAAATTAATTCAAAATTGGAGATAAATATCCAAAAGAATTCGCAAATTCCGCCAATTTCAGTGTGCGATCGCCCGAAAACCACGGCCGCGACTCGCCGTGGCGCCTCGCAGCAGCTGTTCGGCTGCTGCTGCTGCTGCTGCTGCTGCTGCTGCTGCTGCTTGCGTGTGTTGTGGGTCGAGTTTGAAGCCTTAATTTGAATTTATTTCATTATTATTAAATCCTTTTCATTATTTAATTTCCGCAAACACAACTCCCGGGACTTCTCTCCACAACAACCCACGGTAAGCCTCAGCCCAGAGCCTCTGAGCCGCTGGAGCCTTGTGCCTGGTGTTCTGTTTCCGCGTTTTGTGGCTTTTTTGTGCACTTTTTCTCAAAATAATTAAATACTTTTGTTATTTAAATGTTAATTTTCGTTTTTTCTTTCTTTCCACTCCATTCTTGCCCGGGAAGCCCTCAGTCCAGCGGCCAGCGCTGGCTCGCCGCCGCCGCCGCCCGCAGCCGCAGCAGCACTTAACTGCAGCAGAAATGCATTTAATGCAATTTTCGGATCAGCAGCAAATTAAAAGTCTTGAGGAGAAGTGGAGAAGCAAAAAAAGCCCACAGATCCGCTGACACTCTTAGCAGCAGCAGCAGCAGCAGCAGCAGCAGCAGCAGCAGTGGGAGAAGCAGCGCTGCGCCGGCAGTGGGGCCACTTCAGCAGAAACAGCGGCTTGGGTAGCAACTGCAGCAACAGCATCAAGGATAATCCTATGCAGCAGCAACAGCAGCAACAGCAGCAGCAGCAGCAGCAGCAGCAACAGCAGCAGTAACTGCCACCACTCAAATCTTTCGATGCCAGTGCTCTTTCTTGCTCTCACACAAATAAATGAACGCATAAACAAACAAACAACAATAAATAAATAGATAAATAAATTAATAAATAAATAAATAAATAAATAAATAAATAAATAAATAAATAATAATGTTTTCATTAAATGCAGATCCGCAGCCGGATATATTTATTTGTTTCGCTGCGCACTTGTAAAATTTCAGTGTACATACACCCCACAAGCGTACATACAGCAGAAAGCCCTCAAAAGAGGTCAAATTTGGGTCAAAATTTGCGTCTTTTTTCATTTTAAATTTTATTTTCATTTTAAATTCTATTTCCACTTTATTTCCACTTTAAATGCCTTTCAAGATGCCATTAATGGCCCCATTTCGAGAAACTTCTCCTCCACTTTCCCCCAAATTTGAACTTGTGCGAATCCCCCTCACAGCAAGGGAATGGGGGCACAGAAGAAGCAAAAATTCAAAAGTCCAAAAGTCCCAATAAGTGCCAAAAAGTCCCAAAAAAGTCCCAAAATGTTCCAAAAAGGGTTTTAAAAAGTTCTAAAAACGTTTTATAAACTCAAAATGATCTTAATTGTCTTTTTCAGCAGCAAAAAGGGCCTTTCGGGGTGTCTTGGTGGTTTTTGCTGCTGCAGTTTTTGCCGCTTTTTGCTTCTGGAAGAAAACGGGCAAAAAGGGGCCCCTGGAGAGGCTTCTTTTTGTCAAATTAAATCTTCGAATTTATTTAAATTCTTTTTACTATTTTATTAATTTATTTATTTATTATTTATCATTTTATTTATTTATTTATTTATTTACCTATTTATTTATTTATTTATTTATTTATTTATTTACTTTTTGCTGCTGGCCACAGACTTTTGCTGCAGCGTTTGCTGCTGCTTTCCAGCCATTCCCGCTGCGGGTTTTCTTTTTTTTCCGTTTTTGTTATCAATTTTATTTATTTATTGTTTCTTTTTGTTTATTATTTGTTTTTAATGTTTATTTTTGTTTATTATTTGTTTTTAATGTTTGTTTTTGTTCATTTTTGTTTATTTTTTTATTTTTGTTAATTTCGTTGCTGCTGTCTGCGCAGCAATTTGCTGCTGCTGCACGCAGGCGCCTTCGCCTGCCGTTCCGTGGCCTTTGCTGCTGCTGGGGGTTTGCTGCTGCAGCAAGTGGCTCAATTTGTGGGGTTTTTGTGTAATTTTTTCTTTTTTTTAATTAAATTAATTAAATTAATTAAATTATTTGCATTTAGAAGCTTTATTTGCTGCTTTTCTTCAGAAATGACCTCCCCAAAGCCCCCCAGCTCCCCCGAGGAAAGCCCCCAGGTGACCCGCACGCCCAACCCTTCGCCTGAGAGCAGCCCGGGGCTGCAGAGCCACAGCAGCAGCTTGGGGTTTGCGAGTGCTGCTGCTGCTGATGCTGCTGCTGCTGCTGCTGACGCAGCAGCAGCTGCAGCCCGCGCTGGCGCGCAGGTGGCTGCGGAGGCCGACGCTGCAGCGCAAGCCGCCGGAGCTGCTGCTTCCGATGCTGCTGCTGCTGCTGATGCTGCACTAGCAGCTCCTGCCGAGGGCAGCGCAGCAGAGCCGCAGCCAGAGGCAGCAGCAGCAGAAGCAGCAACAACAGAGCCTGCTGCTGAGCCTGCAGCAGCAGCAGCAGCAGCAAGGCAAGACAGCGCGCGCAGTTCCTCATCTACGGCTTCCAAGCGCGAAAGGGTTTCTATCAGCACGCCGCTTGCAGCAGCAGCAGCAGCAGCAGCAGCAGTTGCTGTGGGCGCCCCCTTGACCACAGCAGCCATGGCTGCTGCAGCAACAGCAACAGTAGCAGCTGCTGCCCCCCAAGACGACAGCCGGGGCAGCGGCAGCTTGAGTTCGCGCAGCAGCAACAGCCGCAGCAGCGAAGGCAGCAGGCGCAGCAGCCTCAGCGGCAGCAGCAGCCACAGCAGCAGCAGCAGCAACCGCAGCGGCTTGAGAACCCCCTGCAGCAGCCCAGTGCTTCCAGCAAATTCTGCTGCCCCTTCTTATAAAGTCCCCAGCCTCAACTCCCCAAAGCCCAGCGACCTCAGCCCCAGGCTGCTGCTGCCGATGGGCAGCAGCAGCAGCGGCTGCAGCAGCAGCAGCAGCAACAGCCCCAGGGCTAAGTCGGACCTCGAGGCCATGGAGACAGACGCCAGAGTCACTCTCTTCTCCCGTAAGAAGCTCCTGCTGCTGCTGCTGCTGCAGCTGATGCTGCTGCTACTGTTGCTGCTGATATTCTTGCTGATGATGGTGTTGCTGCCGCTGCTGCTGCTGCTGCTGCTGCACTACTCTGCAAGCCTCGAAAGAGGACAGAAAGGGGCCCCATAGAGTCCTCTTGCTTGGGAAGCATCCTATTGCCGACACTGCGCTGCTGCTGCTGCTGCTGCTGCTGTCGCTACTGCTGCTGCTGGTGCTCTCGCTAATACTTAGGGCTGCTGCTGTTGTTGCTGTTGTTTCTGCTGCTGTTGCTGCTTTTGTTGTTGCTGCCTCTGGTCTTGCGGCCCTTGCGGCTGCTGCTGTTGCTGTTTTCGCCGCTGCTGCTGCTGCTGCTGCTTGTGCATGCTCGCGGTTGCTGCTGCTGCTGCTGCTGCTGCTGCAGCTGAGGGCCCCGTGCCCATCAACATCTGGGACCTGAAGAAGCTGCGGCACTGGAACTATGATCAGTACCAAGAGTTAAGGAGGGAATACTTGAGACAAAGAGTCAGTTTTTATTTTTATTTTTATTTTTATTTTTATTTTTATTTAATTTTCCTTTTCCTTTTTATTCCTTATTTGCTTCCTCATTTGCCTCTTTTCGCGCATTTAGCTGGCTCTTTGTTCGTGTCGTTTTGCTACTGCTGCTGCTGCTGCTGCTGCTGCTGCTGCTGCTGCTGCTGCTGCTGCTGCTGCTGCTGTCCCTCCTAGTTTCTCTGCTGCTGCGTCTGCCTCCATCCTCGCCGCCACGCCCGTCGCCTCCTGCGCTGCTGCTGCTGCCGCTGCTCTTCCTGCTGCTGCTGCTGCTGCTGCTGCTGCTGCTGCTGCTACTCCTACACTGCTGCTGCTGCTGCTGCTGCTGCTGCTGCTGCTGCAGGCGTCGCCGGTGGTAGAGGAGCGGGCGTTCGCAGTGCCGCACCCCGGGGTGGACTACTTTTACTACAGGGCCCCCTTTTTGAGCCACGCGGGCCCCACAGGGCTGACAGCAGCAGCAGCACAATGCCTTTTGAGTTCTGGGGGCCGCCTCAGCGCAGACACAGATCTCCGCAGGACTCTGAAGGAGCGGCTGCAGGCCCACGCGGAGCTGGACCGCAGCCTCACCCGCCTCAGCTGCCTGGGCTGCCTCTAGTCCCGCAGCAGCAGCAGCAGCAGCAGCAGCAGCTGTTGCTGCTGCTGCAGGAGGCGCTGCAAGGGCGGCTCCCGCTGCTGCAGGGCAGCCGCTGCGCTGCTCCGGCAGGAGGCCGTGCTGCAGCGGGCCCTGCTGCTGCAGGGTGCGCTGCTGAAGGCGCTGCAGCAGGACCAGCTGTTGCTGCAGCAGCAGCAGCAGCAGCTGCTGCTGCTGCTACCTTGAGCTGCGTGTCCACTGCTCATGTGTGGATACTGTGCAGATACTTGTAAAATAAATATTATATAATTAATGTTTCTAAAGAGATATTTATTTCCTCATTTAAGTCTTTGTCTTTATAATTATAACAACACCCAAATGGCCTACCTGCATGCCCGTGTCTTTGGCTCTGTAATAAGCGCATGCATCCAAAGCCTATAAGGCTATAACTAACTGACTAACTAACTAAGTAAATAAATAAATAAATAAATAAATATATAAATATATAAATAAATAAAATATAAATAATGAAAAGATAATAAATAAATAAGTGGGACGTGAAAGCATGTGCTGTGCAAGTGGGCCTGCAGTGACCAAAGTGTCTGTGCAATTGCATTTAAATGCAGAACTACTTCATCAAATTTAAATAAAAAAATAAAATAAATATAATTAAAATAAATATAAATAATATAAATGGAAATAATCTAAATGTCTGCACAAACGCATGCAGTCCGAGGGCTGCTGAGCCGTTTACGGCGCCGCTGCGCTGCGCTGCTGCAGAGCGCAGCAGCAGCAGCAGCAGCAGCAGCAGCAGCAGCAGAACAGTACATCAAAGGTAGCGAGGCGCTTTTTGCTTCGACTGATTTCAATTCTTGACGCAGTGAGTCCCTTCACCAGGTGTACGTACACCCGAGCTGCAGCAGCCTGTCCTGCAGCAGCAGCAGCCGCTGCAGCAGCGCAGAGAAAGCCCGCAGCAGCACAGCCCTACGTTGCAGCAGCAGCAGCTGCTGCTGCTAGAGTGGCCGGCAGCCCAGGCCAGCAGCAAGGGCCCACTGCGGGGCATTAGGCTTATTAGGGTTTAGGGTTTAGGGTTTGGGCTAGGGTTTGCTGCTGCGTCTCTGAAGATATCTTTTCCTGTAGAGGAAGCAAACAGCAAAAAGGCAACTCAGCATAAGCAGCAGTGCTGCAGCAGCGGGACCAGACACAAGCAGCAGCAGATCCTCTCCAGCTAGCCAGCTAGCTAGCTAGCTAGACATGCTATTTCAGGCCAGTAGCAGCAGCAGCATTGTGCTGCTGCAACTGCGGGCGGCAGAGCAGCACAAGTGTCCGCGCACAGCAGCAGCATCGCAGCAGCAGCAGAGCTGCAGCAGCAGAGCTGCTGCGGCACAGCAGAAGCAGCGGGCAGAGCCTCTTGGCGCCTTAGTGGCTGCTGCTGCTGCTGTTGCTGCAGCAGCAGCAGCAGCAGCAGGCTCAAAACTAAGACGAAATGCATTAAGAAGAGCTGCGAGCTGTACAGACACCTGAAGGCTAACAGTGGCTCCTGGGGCCCCTAGCGAGCAGCAGCTTCTCCCTGAGCTAGCTGCCCCCGGCTAGCTACTAGCAGCTAGCTATCCAGCTAGCTAGCTAGCTAGCTAGCTAGCCAGCTAGCTAGCCAGGTAGCTGCACATGGCTCATCTCCTCGAACTCCCCCCACCCCGGCAAGGCCCGCAGCGAGCCTCTGGGCGCTGCGAGCGCAGCAGCGCGCTGCTCTGCAGTTGCTGCCAGCAGCAGCAGCAGCAGCAGCAGCAGCAGCGAACGGACTCAGTCAGAAGCAGCAGAACCCTACTAAAGGGGCCCCCGTGGCCGCCACTAGAGTGGCTGGCAGCAAAGGGGGCCCCCAGAGGCCCCCTAAGCCCTAGAGGTGAGGCCTATAGGCGTCGCAAGCTAAAGTTTTCCTACTGCGCAGCAACAACAGCAGCAGGGGCAGCAGCAGCAGCAGCAGCAGCAGCTGCTGCTGCTGCTGCCGCGAGCCCGCCGCAGGGGGTGTGGTGAGACTCAGCGCGCGCGGGCACCAGAGCTGAGGCAGCAGCTGCAGCAGCAGCAAGAAGAATATTCATATTGTTACACTTTTAAGAATTATTTTTAAACAAGACACAAAGAGAGCAAGAGCTGGGGCTGTCCGAGGCACTGGCGGCTTTGGCGCACCTCGAGCTGCTGCTGCTGGTGCTGCTGCTGCTGCTGCTGCTGCTGCTGCTGCTGGTACGTGGCGTCCATATGGGGCTGAGGGGTTGGCGGCCTCCGATCATCTCACGAAGCTGCTGCAGCAGCATTAATACCTCTTTGTAGGTTACTAGGATGTGCACCAGCTGCAAACAGGGCAGCGGCAGCAGCAGCAGCAGCAGCAACAAGAACTGCTGCAGCACGCGTGACGGCGCAGCAAAAAGGTAGGCTAAGGGGCCCCCCCGTCTTCACTCTTCAAGCAATTGTTGGGCCCCCGTATCTTCCGTTTTTATTTGTTTTTTAAGTGCAGCAGCTGCAGCAGCCGCTGCAGCAGCAACTGCAGCAGCAGCTAAAGCCCAGTGCATGCTTCCCCTCTACGCAGTGGTGGCGTGCCTCTCCCTAGCCAGTGTGTCTGCAGCCTCCCCCACTTTTTGCGTCTGCCGTTGCTGCTGCTGCTGCTCCGCTGGAGAGCAGCAGCAGCAGCAGCAGCAGAGCTGCAGCGTCTGTCTTTTCTCGCAGCAAGGCACCAGCGGGGCCCCCACCATGGCATCAGGGGCCCCCCATTGACTCTGCATTTTTGCTTCGCTTCCCTTCCTTTGCACTGCGGCATCTGCAGGCCGAGGCTGTGAGGCAGCAGCAGCAGCAGCAGCAGCAGCAGCTGCTGCGGAATACCATGGAGGGCGAAGTCTCGGCAGAAGCTGCAGCTCTGCGCGACCCCGCAGCAGAAACCCTCGAGGCAGCAGCAGCAGCAGGAAACGGGGCTTCGGAGACGCAGCAGCAGCCGCAGGACGGACGCGAGCTGCAGCACGACGAGCAGCAGCAGCAGCAGCAGCAGCAGGAGCAGCAGCACGCCGAAGACAGAGCCAGCAGAAGCAGCAGCAGAAGGCCCTCTGCTGCATGCAGCGCTGGAGATGAAGAGGAAGTGATTTACTCTGACCACGAGGGGCCTCCTGAGGAGGTGCAGCAGCAGCAGCAACAGCAGCAGCAGCAGCAGCAGCAGTCTGAAGATGACGCTGCTGAGGCGGCTGCAGCATCTTCGGGAGAGGCGAAGCTTCTGCAGGAGCAGCAGACGGATCCGAAGGCTGGCAGCAGCAGCTGCAGCAGCAGCAGCAGCAGCAGCAACGGCCCCGCGCTGCAGCAAAACAGCGACAGGGCGTCTCCCCAGCGGAGGAGCTCGACAGCAGCGCTGAACGGGGCAGCAGCAGCAGCAGCAGAAGGCGAGGCAGCAGCAGCAGCACCAGCAGAGGAGAGCACTGCAGCAGCAGCAGCGCGAGCCACCGAAGTCGGAGCAGCAGCAGCAGCAACACTGGCACGATTTGCTGCTGCTTGCGAAGAGAGCGACGAAGAGGGGGCCATTTCCGATGAGGAAGAAGGCCTTTCTGCTGAAGCAGCAGAAGCAGAGGCAGCAGCAGCAGCAGCAGCAGCAGTGGCAGCAGCAGCAGCAGCAGCAGCAGCGGGCCAGAGCAGCAGCAGCACAGTCGAGCTGCTCAACGCGCCGCTGAGCCTCGATGTTGCAGCAGCAACAGCAGCACTTAAGGAGGCCTGCAGCAGTTTGCTGCTGCGGGTTTCTTCCTCTCCGTCTCTGTCTGGAGACAGTCTGCAGCTTTGTGTCACCTTCAGCAGCAGCTTAGCAGCAGCAGCAGCAGCAGCAGCACTGAACGGCCGCAAGGCCTGCAGAAGGGTCCTGCGGGCCTCGCTGGCGGGGCCCCCCCGTGCTGCTGTTAGGGGGCCCCCCAGGGCCCCCCCGCTGGCTGCCCCTCCGGCCCCTGCAGCAGCAGCAGCAGCAGCAGCAGCAGCAGGGTTCAGGGGGCCCCAGCAGCAGCAGCAGCAGCAGCCGCCCCCGCCCCCGCCCGTGGGCGGCGGGCCCCCCGGCGTTGTCAAAGCAGTTTTAAGGCCAAGGCCTGTTGGCTTGAGGAGAGATGCAGCAGCAGCAGCAGCAGGCCCAGCAGCAGCAGCAGCAGCAGCAGCAGCAACTGCTGCTGCTGCTGCAGGCTCTCCCGCGGCGCTCGCCAGCCGCGTGTGCCTCACGCCGCGGCCGGGCGACGCCTGGGGCTCCCCCCCCAAGCCAGCAGCAGCAGCAGCAGCAGCAGCAGCAGCAGCAGCAGCAGCAGCAGGACCCGAAGCAGCAGATGCTGCTCCGCGGCTCGAGAGAGTCAGCAACTGGGCTGAGGGGCAGAGCATAGAGCAGCAAATGAAAGACTTCCAGCAGCTGCACGCGCGCTTCAGACACACCATCAGGTAAGCAGCAGCACCTGCTGCTGCTGCTGCTGCTGCTGCTGCTGCTGCTGTTGCTGTTGCTGTTGCTGTTTCTGCGGGTGGGGCGGGCTGTGCTTTTGCTGCGGCTGCTGCTTCGACCTGGCAGTGCTGGGGCCAGGTGTACTGCCGCTGTGTCGTGCAGAAGCAGCTGCTGCTGCTGCATCCACTGCTGCTGCTGCTGCAACTGCTGCTGCTGCTGCTGCTGCTGCTGCTTTGCGGTGTAGGTATTTGCTGCTGTCCAACCTGCCGGAACATCTGCAGCAGCCAGAGGCGCTGCTGGAGTGGCACCACAAGGTGGTGGAGCAGCCGCTGGAGGTTCTCATAGAAATAATAAGGCCCGAGCAGCAGCAGCAGCAGCAGCAGCAGCAGCAGCAGCAGCAGGAGGGGGCCGGCCCGCAGGGCGAGGGACAGTCGGAGCCAGCGTCGGGCGCTGCTGCTGCTGCTGACGGAGCAGCAGCAGCAACGCAGGGGGGGGAGACCCCGGCTTCTGCGGCGAGCAGCGACGCAGCAGCAGCAGCAGCAGACACTGCAGCAGCAGCAGACACCGCAGCAGCGGCGGACGCTGCAGCGGCAGCAGCAGACACTGCATCGGCAGCGGACACAGCACCGGCAGCAGACAAATCAGCAGCAGCAGCAGACCAGTCACAAGAGAAGGACGGAAGTGCTGCTGCAGCAACAGAGGCCGCTAGTTCCCCTGCTGCTGCTCCAGCAGCAGCAGCAGCAGACGCGGCCGCAGGCGAAGCAGCAAGTGCCCCGAGCGCCGCCGCAGACTCTGCAGCAGAAGAAGGCGCACCTGGCACGGAGAGCAGCAGCAGCAGCAGCAGCAGCAGCAGCAGCAGCAGCAGCGGCGCAGCAGAACTCAGCGCGGCCGGGGAGGGCGGAGAGGCGCCTGCGGGCGCAGCGGCTTCCGCAGCGCCTTCCGCGGCCCAGCCCGCAGCAGCAGCAGCAGCAGCAACAGCAGCAGCAGCAGCAGCAGCAGCAGCAGCAGCAGGAGTTGTGGCCCACCTGACCTACAAAACCAAACATGCATGCGTCGGGGCCCTCCGGAAGCTGCAGCAAAACACTCAGGGAGTTGTTGCAGCGCCTGCGGGGCCCCGCAGGGCCAACGCGGTCTTGTGGGTCGGCAACTGCCGCGGTGGGCCAGCAGCAGCAGCAGCAGCAGCAGCAGCAGAAGCAGCAGCAGCAGCAGCAGCAGCAGCAGCAGCAGCAGGAGCAGTTGTAGTGGCAGCGGGAACAGCAGAAGCAGCTGTAGGAGTAGCAGGAGCCGCACGAGCAGTAGCGGGAGCAGCAGGGGCAGTAGCAGTAGCAGGAACACTAGCAGCAGCAGCAGCAGCAGCAGCAGCAGCAGCAGCAGCAGCAGCAGTAGCAGCGCAGCTGGGGTCTTTTTGTGTGGTTTTTCTCCGTTTTTCTTCTTTTTTGTCTTTTTCTTTCTTTTAATTTTATTTGAAATTCATTTATTCTTTTATTTCCCTTTAAAACCTCCATTTCGCTGCCTTTGCTTCTTTCCCTCATTCGGCTCTTCATGTGTCCTGCCTGCTGCTGCTCTGCTGCTGCTGCTCCTCCTCCTCCCCCTCCCCCGCTCCCGCTGCTCCCCCGCCGCCGCCGCCGCCGCCGCTGCTGCTGCTGCTGCTGCTGCTGCTGCTGCTGCTGCTGCTGCTGCAGACCTGAAGCCGGAGTACCTGGGCGAGACGCGGCGGCTGTTCAGCACTTTCGGGCCCCTCGACCGTTTTCAGTTTTTGCTGGAGCGCGGC
Source organism: Eimeria necatrix (assembly GCF_000499385.1). Taxonomy (NCBI): domain Eukaryota; phylum Apicomplexa; class Conoidasida; order Eucoccidiorida; family Eimeriidae; genus Eimeria; species Eimeria necatrix. The sequence goes on along the minus strand of NW_013651701.1, from coordinate 136,681 downwards.
TGCGGCTTTGTGCACTTCGCCCGCATTGCCGATGCTGTCGAGGCCCGCAACCACCTCCACGGGGTCACTGTCGGGTCTGCTGCTGCTGCTGCTGCTGCTGCTGCTGCTGCTGCTGCTGCTCTTGCTCTTGCTCTTGCTCTTGCTCTTGCTCTTGCTGTTGCTGTTGCTGTTGCTGTTGCCCTTGCTGTTGCTCTTTTTGTTGCTGTTGCTGCCGCTGGTGGCGCTGTTTCCGGCGCTGCTGCTGCTGCTGCTGCGGTTCGGGGCGCACCAGCTGCTGCAGCAGCAGCAAAGTGGCTGCTTCGTTGCTGCTTTTGCTGCAGCGGCGTGTCTCTGAACGTGGACTTTTCTCCTTCTGGCCAGGCGCCTTTTTGCGACAAGAAAACTGCAGCGCAGCGGCAGCGGGAAGACCGCCACAGGTCTCGCTCGCCGTCTCGCTCCCAGCAGCAGCAGCAGCAGCAGCAGCAGCAGGCCCGCGGCAGTCGGCAGCGGCAGCGGCAGCAGCAGCAGCAGCAGCCCCCAAAGATGGGACCTCTGCACCCCGTGGCCCCCCACATGCGGGGCTCGCCAATGGGGGGCCCCTACGGGGGCCCCGGGGGCCCCGGGGGCCCCGGGGGCCCTGGGGGCCCCGGGGGCCCCGGGGGCCCCGGCTGCCCCCCCCCCTTGTGCAGCATGAGGCCGGGGGCCCCCATGGGGGACAGGTCTTTCTTTGAAATGGGTCCTGGAGGGGGCCGGGGGGGCCCCCTGCCGCTGCGGCGGGGCATGCTGCCTTCGCCAGGGGGGCCCCCCATGCTGCGGCCGGGGGGGGGGCCCCCCACGCCGCTGCTGCTGCAGCGGGAGCGGCTGGAGAGGCCCCTGAGGTACCCTGAAGAGGGGCCCCCCCCGAGGGTACTGCCGCCCCCACACGAGTTTGGGGGCCCCGGGGGGCCCCCCCCCTTCGAGGAGGCCCACAGCAGAAGAGAGCTGTGGGGCCGCAGGGGGCCCCCCGTCTACGCGCATGGGCAGTACCCTCCCAGGAGGGGGCCCCCCCCCTACGCAGATGACCTGGGGGGCCCCTTTGGGGGCCCCTACGGGGGGCCCCCCAGGGAGCGGGACAGAGAGCGGCACAGGGAAAGGGAAAGAAGGTCTTCTGGGGGTTCTCCGGAGGCCCACAAGGAGGGCGACAAGAGCAACTCGAAGAGCAGCAGCAGCAGCAGCAGCAGCAGCAGCAGCAGCAGCAGCAGCAGCAGCGGGGGGGGCGGCATCACCAGCGACTTGCTGTCGCTGCTGCGGCAGCGGCTTCTGAGCGGCGCTGCTGGGGGCCCCGCGAAGGACGAGGCGGGCGAGGACGGCAAGCGCAGCAGCAGCAGCAGCAGCGCAGCAGCAGCAGCAGCAGCGGCGGCGAAGGGCAGCAGCAGCGGCGGAAAAGACCCGCTGCTGCAGCTGCTGCAGTGCGAGCCGCAGCTGCTCGACTGCATGCTGCTAGACATTGCCAGAGAAAGGCTGCAGAAGCAGCTAGGGGACCGCAGCAAGAAGGGGGGCCCCCTTGAGGGGCCCCCCTCCCCGCGCTGCAGCTCTGCTGAGAGGCCCCTGGAGGCCCGGGGCCCCCGGGGGGGCCCCCCGGAGGAAGCAGCAGCACGGCAGCGGGGGGGCACCCCTGAGAGCAGCAGCAGCAGCAGCAAAGCCCGGCGGTCTGCGCGCAGCAGCAGACGCAGCCGCAGCAACTCCAGGGGCGACAAAAGAAGCAAAAGCAGCAGAAGGCGCCGCAGGAGCCGCAGCAACTCCGCAGACTCGCACCCCCGCGAGCGCGGGGCCTGCGAAGACCAGCAGCAGCAGCAGCAGCAGCAGCAGCAGCAGCAGCAGCACAGACACGAGAGGCGCAGCAGGAAGTCGCCCTCCGCAGGACGCACTGGGGGTAAGTCGGGCTGCAAACTCCCGCCTCTCTCCTCCGCCGCCCTCTTGCTGCTGCTGCTGCTGCTGCTGCTGCTGCTGCTTGAGGTGCTGCTGCTGCGCGTGTGTCGGTTTGCTGCAGGCAGCAGCAGCAGCAGGAGAGGCGACAGCCACGCAGAGGGCTGGGCAGAGGCCCGCGGGGACAGCAGCTGGGGAGAAGAGGGGCCCCACAGCTCGAAGCGGCGGCGGGTGGGGGCCCCGTCGAGCAGCAGCAGCAGCAGCAGCAGCAGCAGCAGCGCTGCTGCTGCGCCGCCAGGGCCTGCGGCCGGGGGCCCCGCCCCCAGCGGGGGCCCCAGCAGCAGGGGGGGCCCCCTGGGGGGCCCCCTGGGGGGCCCCCCTGACGTGTGGGGCCCCGAATATGAGAGAGGGAGAGGCAGCAGCAAAGATCGAAATATGCTGCTGGTCTGCCGCGTCTCCAAACAGGGGCAGCACGTCTGCACCATGAGCGCCAAGTTCATCATGGGGGACGCCTCGCTGCAGCCGTGAGGCTGCTGCTGCTGCTGCTGCTGCTGCTGCTGCTGCTGCTGCTGGGGTTGCTGCTGCTGCTGGTCGCGCTGCGGGTGCTGCTGCTGCCGGGCCAGCTGCGCGCCGCGTCAGCGGCTGCAGCTGCTGCTGCGTGGGTTGTAGTGCGGGGCTGGGCGCTGCACATGTTCGCTGCTCTTGCTGCTGCTGCTGCTGCTGCTGCTGCTGCTGCTGCTGCTGCAGGCCTGCGCGTTTGGACGTGAACCAGCGGGCGAACCTGGAGCGGCTGCAGTCGCACTTGGTGCGGGGCGCGTCGGTCGGGCGTGAGGGCGGCTCTGCTGCTGCTGCTGCAGCAGCAGCAGCAGCAGCAGGAGCGCGCTTTTCGGCCTGGCAAATGGGAGCAGACTCAGCAGCAGATAGCAGACACTATGATGCTCTTTGCGACTACTTTATTCAGAAGCAAAGGCTGGGGCTGCGGGAGGGCAGCAGCGCAGCAGTTTACATGGTGCCCCCCAACCCCAAGTACGCCCGCGCCTTGGGGGTGAGTTGCCGCTGCCAGCAGCTGCAGCAGCAGCAGCAGCAGCTGCTGCTGCTGCTGCAGCGCATGGGAGAAGCAGCAGTTTAGATGCGGTTTTTGGGCTCGAGGCACACGCAGAATGGAGAGTTTGTAGCGACAAAAAAGCTGCAGGAGATGCAGCAGCAGACACTTCACATGCTTGCTGCTGGCGAAGCACTTGCTGCTGCTGCTGCTGCGTTTGCTGCTCTCGGTGCTGCTGCTTTGCTGCTGCCGCTGCGCTGGGGGCTCGTGCTGCTGGTGCGTTTGCTGCTGCTGCTGCGTTCTATGTTGGCCCGCCTTTTGACGTGCTGCTGCTGCTGCTGCTGCTGCTGCTGCTGCTGTGCAGCTGCCCGACGCCAATTTTATGTACGCATTTGTCATCTCCAAGTCTCGAGACACAAGAGGCGACTCGCACTACTAGGCAGCACACAGAGATGCCCCCCACCGCAGCCGCAGCAGCAGCAGCTGCAGAAGCTGCAGCAGCAGCTGCAGCAGAAGCTGCAGCAGCAGCTGCAGCAGGAGCTGGAGCAGAAGCTGCAGCGGGAACTGCTGCAAAGCAGCAGCTGCTGTTTAGCGTGGGGGCCTTGACAAGGCCCGACTGGCCGCCGACTCCCCCACGTTGGATGTCTCTACAGCCAGCAGCAGCTCCAGCAGTTGCTGCTGCAGCTGCTGCTGCAGCTGCTGCTGCGGCTGCAGCTGCTGCTGCAGCTGCGGCTGCGTGAGAAGATTTTGTTGGCAGTGCCCTTTTTGGGGCTATGAATGCATGGCCCGGCGTCGGGGTGTACGTACACCCCGGAACTCGGGTGTACGCGCAGCTTTAATTGGGGTGTACAGACACCTTGAGGTGTACGTACACCTCAGCAGCCTGCGCGCATTTGTGGGCCCTCATTTCCGGCTTTAATAAGCACTCGCATTTGCAGTCTTTGCATTTTCGACGAGCTCCAGTAGTACGGAACATTTAATTTAATTTTACTTTATTTCTGCTGCTGCTGCTGCTGCTGCTGCTGCTGCCGCCTGCCCTTGCTGCTGCTGCGGCTGCGAGGCACTTAGAGGTATAAGGGGAGCAGCAGCAGCAGAAAGAAGCAGAGCCCGAGCAGCACACGGAAGAAGCAAAGACATGCAGCAGCAACAGACGCTCCAGGCTGCACAGCTGGCAGCAGCAGCAGCAGCAGCAGCAGCAGCAGCAGCAGGGAGGACAAGGGGGGAGGGGGGTGCAAGCAGTTAGCATGTTTTGTTAAGGGACGCGGATGCCCCCCAGCTCAGCAGCAGCAGCAACAGCGGCAGCAGCAGCAGCAGCGGTGGCAGCGGCAGCAGCAGCAACAGCGGCAGCAGCAGCAGCAGCGGTGGCAGCGGCAGCAGCAGCAAGTTCGGCAGAGGCTTTGGGGGGCAAGGCAGAGAGGGCGTGGCAGGGTAAAAAGGCGCTCAAGCAGCAGCAGCTGCAGCAACCGCAGCAGCAGCTGCAGCAGAGGCGGCAGCAGCGGCGCGAACAGCAAGAAGCTGCGGAAGAGCAGCAGCAGACGAACGCCTGCAAGCAACGAAGAGACTGGAAGCAGCGGAGCAGCAGCAGCTGCAGCAGCAGCTGCAGCAGCAGCTGCAGCAGCAGCTGCAGCAGCAGCTGCAGCAGCAGCTGCTGGCGCTGGGCTCTGTGCAGCTGAGCTGCTGCAGCCTTGGGCATTTAAGCAGTTACAGAAGGCTCGCAGCCTCCCCTAGCCTCGTCTACATTGAATTGGAGACTCAATTTATACTTATTATTATTTTTTAATACTATGCATGCTTTAGTTTATGCAAAAAGATGATTTTTCTCATATTTTGCTGCAGCGCAGCAGCAGCAGAGGGCGTCGCCCAGACTTCAATTCGGCCTCCAGAGCCCAGCAAAGCCCTTTTTAAGGGAAAGTTCCCCACTGAAGCCCTCCAGACTTTTAAATAACTTTAAATTAAACCTTTAGGGGCCATATTTTCTTTTAAATCTGCTGCTGCTGCTGTTGCTGCTGCTGCTGCTGCTGCTGCTGAGATGGCGTCGGCTGCTCATGGACTCGGGCGCGGCAGCGCTAGCTGCTGCGGCTGGCGGGCAAAGTGGCGAGACGGCGACTCTTTTGTGAATTAAAAAACAAAACAAAATAAATTATTTTCAATTTTAAATTCAACAAATATAAAAAAATAACTCAAAGTGCAGGACCAGGGCCCGCGCCCACCCCCCATCACCCCCCCAAGCCACCCCGACCCAGATCACCACCCCCCTGCTGCAGCAGCAGCAGCAGCAGCAGCAGCAGCAGCTAAGCGCCTCCAACTCCGCCTATAGATTTTAATACAGCTAACAAGCACCAGTTAATGCTGCAGGGAGACACACAGCGGCCTTTGCCTGTGTGAGCCCCCCAGCTGCCTCCCGCAGCCTTCGCTGTTCCTCTCTGTCTCAGCCTAAAGAAGCCCCAGCCGCGCTGCTGCTGCTGCTGCTGCTGCTGCTGCTGCTGCATGCGCGGTGCCTTCTTTGGCCTGCAGCCAGGGGAGCGCCTGCCCCACCACCCTCACCACCCCCCGCCCCTGTCTGCCCGCTTTCTGCAGTGGCTAAGGCTGCAGAGGAGTCTCGTGCTGCTGCTGCTGCTGCTGCTGCAGTTGCTTCCACAACCGCAGCAGCGGCTGCTGCAGCTGGCGCTGCAGTCGCTTCCACAGCCGCAGCAGCGGCTGCTGCAGCTGCTGCTGCAGCCGCCTCCTCAGCAGCAGCAGCAGCCGCTGCAGCTGCTGCTGCTGTCGCTGCCGCCGCAGCAGCAGCAGCCCGGCCCAGCAGCCGCGTAGCTCCGGGAGCAGCAGCAACAGGGGGCCCCCAGAATGTGGGTACTGCCTGGGGGCCCCGTGCAGCTGCCCCTGGAGGCGCCGCTAGCTGCTGCAGGGCCAGAGAACTCTTTGCTGCTGCAGAAGCATCCTTGGGATGGGCTGTGGGGCCCAGGGCCCCTGCAGCTCCGTGCCCAGCAGCAGCAGCAGCAGCAGCAGCAGCAGTTCCAGCAGCAGCAGCAGCAGCAGCAGCAGGCACGGAGGCCCCTCGGGGAGTTCTGCTGCTGCGGGCGGCTTATTGCTGCTCCGTTTGAAGTCGAGGCCCCTGAGGGCCGCTGCTTTTCAACAGAAGAAGTAGATTGCACTGTGGCTTCGCTGCAGCAGCAGCAGCAGCAGCACAGGCGTTTGCTGCTGCTGCAGAGCTGCTGCAGCAGCAGCAGCAGCACAGCCAACGGGGGCTTCTCGCCCCTATCTAGCAGCCCGTGGAGCAGCCTGGGGGCCTTCAAAGACCCCCAGCAGTGGCCTCCGGGCCCAGCAGCAGCAGCAGCAGCAGCAGCAGCAGCAGCAAGCACTGCTGCTGCTGCTGCTGCTGCTGCTGCTGCGCCTTCCTACGGCTCTGCCGCGCTCCCCCTGTAAGCTGCTGCCTTTTGACTTTCCTTTTTTCTTGCTGCAGCTTTTTAATTTAATTTAATTTAATTATTTTCTTTTTTCTTTTAATTGACTCTTTTTTCGTTCTTTTTGATTAATTAATTTATTTCCTTTTGCTTCTTTTTCTTATTTTGTCTTTATTTGTTTCATTTCTTTTTTTATTCTTTTTCATTTTTAATTTCAGTCTTTTGCCTTTCTTATTTTCACTTTCTTTATTTGTCGTCTTTTGTTTTATTTTTACTTAAAAATCTTTTTAATTTTTAATTCTTCTTATCTTTCTAATGTTTTATTTTTAATCCTTTAAATCTTTTTGTTTTGTTTTATTTTTTATTTTTTTATTTTATTTTTATTTTATTTTTATTTTATTTTATTTTTTATTTTAAATCTTTTAAATGCTGGTTGCTGCTGCTGCTGCTGCTGCCAGTGCCGGACTTTGCTGCATTTCGATCATTTTTGGTCCATTTTTTTCGTTTTTTTCCGCAATTTTCTCCAAATAAATCTCCACTTCAACCATTTAATTCTTTTTAATTCTTTTTATTCCCTTTTAGTTCTTTTAATTTCTTTTTTTGCTTCATTTTGCGCACTTTTCCCTTTTTGCTGCTGCCCCTGCCCTTAGGGCCCCCCAGCTGCCCCCGCCCCTGGACCCTTTTCTCTGCGCGGCCCTGGCCTCCGAGAGGGGCCCCCTGTGGGGGCCCCCTGGGGGCCCCCCCCTGTGGGGGGCCCCCCCGGGGGGGCCCCTGTGGGGCCCCCCGGGGGGCCCCCAGGGGGGCCCCCAGGGGCCCCTGCGCTCGCTTGACCTGCCCGAGGCGCTGCAGCACCGCAGGCTGCAGCAACCCATGGACTGGGGGCCCCTCTCTAGTCGATTTGTTACTTCTTTAGTTTCTACAGTTTATGTTGCTGCAACAGACCCCACATGTGCCCCTATAGGGGAGCCCACGGCCCTGTGGCCGGCGTCTCCGGCGCAGCAGCAGCAGCAGCAGCTGCAGCAGGAGCCGCAGCAGCAGCAGCAGCTGCAGCAGCAGCTCATGCAGCAGCAGCTGCTGCTCGTGGGCGACGGAGACCTGCGGCCCATGGACACCCCGAGGTTCCTCGAAGGGGCCCTGGGCGCTGCTGCTGCTGCTGCTGCTGCTGCGGACTTCGGGGGGCCCCCTGCTGCGCTGCTGTCCCCAGCCACAGAGGCGGAGGGGGGCCCCCGTGCTGCGCAGCAAGAAGACCCTAGGGGCCCCCTGCCCTGCCGCAGCAGCGTGACTTGTGTGCAGTTTGCTGCAGCAGACGAGGCGCTGCTGGCTCTGGGGTTTGAGTCGGGGGCCCTGGAGCTGTGGCTGCTGCCGCCCGTGCAGGGAGCAGCAGCAGCAGCAGCAGCAGCAGCTGTGGGGCCCCCCGAGGCAGGGGGCCTCTGCTCGCCTTTAGCTGCTAGCCGCTGCGTTGCTGCTGCTGCTGCTCACTCGCCTGGGGCAGCTCCCTGCGGCACGGAGCAGCGCAGCGCGCTTCTCGAGGCCCTCGCGGCCTTCCAGCAGCAGCCGCAGCAGCAGCAGCAGCAGCAGCAGCAGCAGCAGCAGCACTGCAGCAACTGGGAGGGCCTCAAAGGCTCCCCCGAAGTCTCTGCCCTCAGCTGGCACCCCAAAGAGCTGCTGCTGGCAGCAGCGCATGCAGATGGCCGCGTGGAGTTGTGGGAAGTGCAAGTGCAGCGCAGCTGGGCCTCCCCGCCCCACGCAGCAGCAGCAGCAGCAGCAGCAGCAGCAGCAGCAGCAGCTGGAGAGGCCCGAGTGACCCTGCAGCACCTGCACTCCTTCCTCTTCGCCTGCCCGCTCTTGGGGCCCTCTCTGCTGGTCCAAAGCGCCCTGGGGCCCCTCCCAGGGGGGCCCCCCGAGGCAGCAGCAAGGGGGCCCCCCGAAGCAGCAGCAGGGGGGCCCCCGGGGGCCTCCCACGCTGTGCTGCACTCCCCCTGCTGCTTAGTGTGGGGCCCCGAGGGCGACAGCTTGGCTGTTGGCAGCAGAGAGGGGGCCCTTCTTTTGTGGTCTTTGGGGGCCCTCAGGCAGTACTACAGGGCTGCTGCAGCTGCCCACAGCAGCAGGGGCCCCCTGGGGGGCCCCCCCGGGGGCCCCCTGGGGGGCCCCCCGGGGGCACCCCACCCGCAGGACCCTCTTCCGGGGCCCTTCAGGGGGCCCCTCTCCCACCTGCAGCAGCTGCAGGGCGATGAGGGGGGAGTGGGGGCCCCCAGGTTGGGGGGGGCCCCCCCGGCCCTGGGGGCCCCGGGGGCCCCCGAGGCCCCGGAGGCCCCGGAGGCCCTAGAAGAAATGGGGGCCCCCGGGGGCCCCCTGCAGGGCCCCAAGGGGCCCCGGATGAGAGATGGGTCTTCTCTGAAGACCCTCAGCACTGCCTCTACGCAGCCCTCCAGCAATTCGCCCCCGGACACCCCGCTGGGCAGAGACGCGCAGCAGCAGCAGCAGCAGCAGCAGCAGCAGCAGCAGCAGCAGCTTGAGGGCAGCACAGGCTGCTCCGAAGGTAGCGCGGACGAGGGGGGGCCCCCAAGGCCTCCCAGCGCCCTCAAGGGGCCCCCCCCTGACCTGGGGGGCCCCGCTGCAGCTGCAGCAGACCCTCTGGGGCTGCTGCAGAGCTTTTTGCCCCTCTTTGGGGGCCCCAAGCTGCTCCTCTATGAGCCTGAGGGGGCCCCTGGCAGCTTCCCGAGGGGCTGCAGCGAAGGCGGGGGGGCCCCGGGGGCCCCTGGGGCCCCCGGGGCCCCCGGGGCTCCCGGGGCCCCCGGGGCCCCAGGGGCCCCCGGGGCCCCCGGGGCCCCAGGGGCCCCAGGGGCCCCCAAGGCCCTTGTTTGTGGGTCTTGGCAGCTGGGAGTTTCTTCTTTTGTCTTGGGGGCCCATGGGGGTCGAGTTCGTTGTTTGTCTTTTTGCATGCATGACCCCCGGGTGCTGCTGTCTTCTGGGGACACTGCAGCAGCAGCGCGAAGCCCGGGAGCAGCAGCAAGCTGCAGCAGCAGCAGCAGCAGCAGCTGCGGCAGCAGCAGGCTCAAGGCCTGGATCAGAGATGCCAGCGCTATCCACCCGACTCCGCTTCTGGATATTTACATGGAAGGAATTGTAAGTTTTTCCTTATCATTTGGGGCCCCCTTGGGTACACGGGGGCCCTTGGAGGGGGGCCCCCAGGGGCCCCTGGGGGCCCCCAGGGGCCCCATTCCAGGCCCCTTGGGGCCCTCTAGTCAGGCACAAAGGGGCCCTGGGGGCCCCCTGTACCCTCAAGCTTCAAGTCTGTAAATGAAGAAACTTCCTGTTTGCACTGGAGGGCCCCTGGGGGCCCCCGAGGGGCCCCATGGGGGCATTTCTCTATGAAGAGTGGGGCCAAAGGGGCCCCCCGGGTTGCAGGCTGGGGGCCCCTGGGGGCCCCCAGCCTGCCCCTGGGGGCCCCTTTTGGAGGCAAGGGAAATGGGGTACAGTGGGGCCCCCAAGCTGCGCGGGGGGCCCCTGGGGGCCCCTGGGGGCCCCTCTTTCAAGCTAGGGGCAGCACTTTTGTGTGAGTTTCTGCGCAGACCACTTCTATGCTCTGGAGCAAATTTACCGGAGACCTGCTGCTTTCCCACAGCTGGCGGAGGCCCTGCGGGGGCCCCGAGGGGGCCCCCCTGGGGGCCCCCCAGGGGGGCCCCCAGGGGCCCCCAAGGAGGGGCAGGTCTTTGGGGCATAAGGGCCGCGGGGGCGTCACTGTGTGGTGCTACTTAGGAGACGGCGGACAAGCCCTGCTGGAATCGCAGCAGCAGCAGCAGCAGCAGCAGCGGCAGCAGCAGCGGGCGGGCAGGAGAGGGTTCGGGGGGGACTGGGGGCCCTCAGGGGGCCCCCCGGGGGCCCCCGACTGCTCGGCGCTGCTGCAGCCGCTGCTGCTGAAAGTTGGGGGTTTTGGCGAGCGGCCTGTGCGGCGGGACAGCAGCGGCAGAAGCAGCAGCAGCAGCAACCCTCTGAGCCCCACAGCAGCAGCAGCAGCAGCAGCAGACTCAGGGCTGCCGGGGGCCCCCCCGCTGCCCCCTGCGGGGCCCCGAGGGCCCCCTCGGAGCCGCCTGAGCCCCTACGGGGTTTCCCCCCACTTAGGCTCTCTCTACGGGGGCTGGGGGGGCCCCCCGGGAGGCCGGGGCAGGGCCTCCGCGGGGGCCCCCTGGGGGCCCCTGGGGGGGCCCCTCGGGGGGCCCCTCGGGGGGCCCCTCGGGGGCCCCCTGGGGGGGCCCCGGGGGGCCCCCCAGACCCAAGAGTACCCTGAGGCCCAGCCCTCAGGGGGCTACACAGACACAGACAACGCCGCTAGTTTAGTGCAGAGTGCAGATGGCCGAGTGGTAGCGTACTGGTCGCTCCCCGCTGAGACAATAGCTGTGTGGGCCCTAGGGTCCAAGAGGGGGCCCCCGGGGGCCCCCCAGGGGGCCCCGCCGGGGGCCCCCCGGGGGGCCCCCCGGGGGGCCCCCAGGGGCGGCGGCGCGGGGGCCCCCTCGGGGGGCCCCCTGGACTGGCTCTCAGAGCCAGAGGGGGACTGGTGAGCAGCAGGAGCAGCAAAAGGGCAACACAACAACCCCACCAATTGCCCCTTGGGGGCCCCCTGGGGGCCCCCAGGGGCCCCCAGGGCTTGGCCCGTAGCTTTTCTCTTTCGAGTTTTTGCCGTTTGTTTAGAAAGGGGTAAACCCCTGAGGACTTTTGTTTATTTAATTGGATTTGAGAAGACAGCAGGTTGGGTCGCGGGCCTGCAGCCAGGTGTACGTACACCTCGTTTTTCGGGTGTATGCATGCGCTTGCTGTTAAAGGAACATGTAGATGGACTTATTAATCATTAAATGACTCAAAAGTTTCTGCTCTTCTAGAAAATGCTTCTTAGTTGATTACTTCTCGATGCATGCGGCCCTGCTCAGAGCCGCGGCAGACAGCAGCCAACTGGCTAGCTAGCTGGTTAGCTAGCTGGCTAGCTAGCTGGTTAGCTAGCCAGTTAGCTAGCCAGTTAGCTGGCTAGTTAGCTAGCTAGATAGCTAGCTGGTTAGCTAACTGGATAGCTAGCTGCCTAGCCAGCTGCCTAGCTAGCTAACTGGCTAGCTGGCCCGCTAGCTGGCTGGCCCGCTAGCTGGCTGGCTGGGCAGCTAGCTGGCTGGCTAAATGGGTGCCTAGGCAGCTAGCTGGCTGGTTAGCTAGCTACTTGGCTGGCTAGCTGGCTGGCTAGCTGGCTGGCTAGCTGCTTCAGTAGTTTTCTAGGGTAGAGGCCCACGGCCAAAAGCAGTCACCGACACGGGAAAAGATGCAGCTGGCAGCAGCAGCAGCAGCAGCAGCACAGAGAAGGCGCAGCAGCAGCAGCAGCAAACAGAAGGCGCAGCAGAAGCAGCACTGCAGCAGCAGCAGACAATACGCGCTGCAGCAGCAGCAAACAACACTACTGAGTTGCTGCTGAGCCACTTGTGGGGCCCCCGTGGACCCTACAGGGGCCCCCGTAGCTCTTGCGGCTGGAGGCGCTGCTGCAGTAAAGTGCCCCAGCAGCGGTTGCATGCGTTGCTGCAGCAGCAGCAGCCAGAGCTGCTGCTGCTGCTGCTGCTGCTGCTGCTGCTGCAGGGCGCTGCCTCGGTTGCGAGTCAAGGCCTGCGCGTTGCTGCCAAAGGGCTCTGCAGTCTCGAAGCCGCCAAACCCTAAACCCTCGCCTCAAACCCTAAGCCCTCGCCCCAAACCCTAAACCCTCGCCCTAGTTTCTAAACCCCAAACCCTAAACCCTCGCCCTAGTTTCTAAACCCCAAACCCTAAATTGCAGCCCTAAACCCTCACTGTGAACCCTTAACCCTAACCTCAAACTTTAAGCCGAAGGAGACTGCGCTGCTGCTGCTGCAGCAGCAAAAGCTGCTGCCCTAGGACTCAACCAGCAAGGAGAGCCGCAGCAGCAAGACGCGTGTCTTGTCTGTGGTCGAGCAGCAGCAGCTGTGTGCGCTGCTGCTGCTGCTGCTGCTGCTGCTGCTGAGTCTGGCGTTTGAGTCGGTGCTGCTTTCCCGAGCCTCAGGGTCCTGTCATTCCGGCTCTCTGACCCACTGCAGCAGCAGCAGCAACGATCGTGTCCGAAGCAAGCAGCAGCAGCAGCAGCAACAGCAGCACGGCGGCGGCAGCAGATCTAGTAGCAGCAGCAGGAACGAAGTTGACAAATCAGCCGCACAAGAAACTTCCTGCAGAGAAATACAACAACTTACGTAACAGGGTTAGCTATTTAGCAGCAGCGGTAGCACCGCTGCTACAGCAGCAGCAGCAGCAGCAGCAGAGCTGCAGCTGCAGCAGCAGCAGCCTTCTGCTCGGGGCAAATGCGCAGCTGCTTCTATAGGAAGCACCCCACGCAATCGAAACCAAAAGTAAAGCAAAAGCAGAAGCTAAAATTTGCCCTGGGTGTGTGGAGCTTTAAAGAGTTTGCACATAGCAGCAGCAGCTGCAGCAGCAGCTGCAGCAGCAGCAGCGGGAGACTCTGGTGACACTGAGTAAAGCCAGTAGGCTTCTCTCGATCTAGGCGCCCTTTGCTGCTAAATTTCATTACAAAACCCTTGATATTACGGAGATTTAAAGTCTAAGCCTCAAACCCTAAACCCTAAACCCTAAACTGCAGACCCTGGAGGCTGCTTGCTGCTGCGGCCGCCCGCCACTGTCCAGCATTCTTCGCTGAGGCTGAGGAACTTTGTGTGTCTTGTGTCCAAGCTATGTGCATGTAGCAGCAGCAGCAGCAGCAGCAGCAGCTGCAGCCGTTAGGAGCCCCTTCGCCCAAGCAGCGCAGCAGCAGCCGCTCCCGCTGCTGCTGCTGCTGCTCGTATGCAGTTGACCTGCTGCAATGCAGCACAAGAAGACAAACACAGCCAGAAGCAGCAAGAGGAGCAAGCAGCACCAAGTTCGGATTGTTAGCTAGCTCAGCAGCAGCAGCAGCAGCAGGCCGGGAAACGCGGGCGAACTCCAGCCATCGCAGCAGCAGCAGCAGCAGCAGCAGCTTCACGACGTAGGAATGCCACCGTACACAGCAACAGCAGCTGCGCCCCTGCGATGAGCGCTGCAGGCCACGCGCCCAGCCTGCAGCAGCAGCAGCAGCAGCAGCAGCAGCCTCATGGGCAGCAGTTCAGCGAGCAGCAGAAGAGGCTGCTGCGAGAGTTGCTGCAGCGCCACGTCATAGTAGGGCCTCGAACTACCAGCAGAGCCTGTGCGCAGAAGGACGGGCAGCAGCAGCAGCAGCAGCAGCAGCAGCAGCAGCAGCAGCAATGGGTTGTATCGTACAGGGCCCTGGTCGTCCCGAGCAGCCTTGTGCGTGAAGATACCTGCAGCAGCAGCCACACGCTGCTGCTGCAGGTTGCCGCTGCAGCAGAAAACGAAGAGGAAGAGGGGCAGCAGGCACAGCAGCAGCAGCAACACCAGCAGCAGCAGCAGCAGCAGCAGCAGCAGCAGTGGCGCCTGTTTCCTTTGAACTATGGCGCGCAGGCTTCCCCACTGCCACAGTGGGGCTGCTGCAGCTGCTTCCAGCGGGCCCTTCTGGGGTCGTCTCCCGCTGCTGCTGCTGCTGCTGCTGCTGCTGCTGTCGAGACAGTAGCGACGCAGCCCGACACCCCAGATGACGCGTTTGGCCCAGCAAAGCTGGGGGCAGCAGCAGCAGCAGCAGCAGCAGCAGCAGCAGCAGAGGAAGATGCTGACTTTAGCAGCCAAGGCTCTCTACCGCTGAAGCTGCTGCCGCTGCCGCCCCAGCAGCACGGGGGCCTGCAGCCTGCGTGTGCAAAGCAGCAGCAGCTGCAGCTGCAGCAGCTGCAGCAGCAGCAGCTGCAGCAGCTGTACCTGCACTGGGGCTTCACTGCAGCAGACGGCCGCAGCTGGAGAGAGCCTCCTTCTTCTTGTGCTTCTCCCCATTGCATAAGGGCCCCAGCGAAGGCTGCGCTGCAGTCGCCCATGCATGTTTGCTGCTGCTGCTGCTGCTTCTGCTGCGCTGCTCTCGTAGGCAGAGCTGTCGGCGGCAGCAGCAGCAGCAACAGCAGCAGGGGCAGCACGGGCGCAGAGCAAACAAACAAGAGTGTTTGCAGCTGCTCGACCTGCAGCAACAGCAGCAGCACCAGTGGCGCCTCGCTTGAAAGTGCTGCTGCTGCTACAGAGGCGAACCTCAGCAGCAGCAGCAGCAGCAGCAGCGGCAGCAAAAGCTGCGCAGGCAGCGAGAACATGCGAGACACTCCTATCTACTGTGCTTTTGTGCGGCTAGGGTGTCCTGTCGGGGTCTCTGTGGACCCCTTGGGCCAGGAGCAGCAGCAGCAGCAGCAGCAGCAGCAGCAGCAGCAGCAAGAGCTGCAGGGGGAAGGGCAGGGCACCGTCGAGTTTGTGCTGCACAGCTCAGCTAGCGGCTGGTTGAAGGCAGCCACAAATGTGAATTTCTCGGTGGACTGTGTTGCTGCAGCAGCAGCAGCAGAAGCAGCGGCCTTCCAGCAAGCCGCGCTGCTGCTGCTACGTCTGCAGCAGCAGCAGCTGCAGCTGCAGCTGCAGCAGCAGCCCGCGCTAGCAGCGCCTCTGCTGCTGCGGTTGCGGTGCCTGGATGTCTTTGATGCGGCAGCAGAAACAGCAGCAGCAAAAAGACAGTGCTTGATCACAACATGGCTAGTGGGGCGTTGGCTGGCTGTGGATCTTATCGTCGACAAGCAATCAGCAGCAGCAGCAGCAGCAGCAGCAGCAGCAGCAGCAGCAGCAGCAGAAGGCCCGACTGCTGCGTATTTGGTGCAGCTTGAAATGGGCGGGCTGCTGAGGGAGTGCCCCACAAAGCCTCTCTTAGGGGGGAGGCCTCCAGTGCACTGTGTGGTGCCAGCAGCAGCAGTACCAGAGGCAGCAACAGCAGCAGCAGCAGCAGCAGACACAGCAACAAATGCCGCCGCGGGCTCAGCTGCAGGGCTTGCTGCAGGCCTTGCAGCAGCGCTGCAGCAGGCAGCAGCAGAACAGACGGCAGAACTGGCTGCGCTGCCGTGCATAGGCTCAGGCTGCTCAAGTCTGCTGCGGCTGCGACTCCTGCTGCCGCTGCAGCAGCAGCAGCAGCTGCTCTCCATTAGACTTCTGTGCAGCTTAGGAGCACCTCTTTCCTTCTCTATTCAGCGCATTGTGCCGCCATTTAGTGCTGCAGAAATGCAGCAACAGCAGCAGCTAGCCCAGGAGCAGCAGCAGCAGCAGCAGCAGCAGCAGCAGCCAGTAGACGGGCAGGCAGAGACACGCATAGTATTGTTCGAGCTGCAGCAGCCGCCGCAGGAGCAGCAGCAGCAGTGTGGGGCTAGGCGCGGCTCAGGCCTCGCTGATAAGGGCATTAACGTCTGCAGGGGCGTTGGTGCTGCAGCAGCAGCAGAAACAGCAGCAATGATGGCAGATGCTGCTGCTGCAGCCTCTGGCCTGGAATGCGCAGCAGCTGCAACGGACAGGGAGGTGGAGATCCCAGAGGAGTGCCCCACAGACACAGTAGTGACAGCAGCACTAGCAGCAGCAGCAGCAGCAGCAGCAGACACGGCCGCTGCAGCAGCACGCGCTGTTGCGGGAACAGCAGCAAACCGCGCAGCAATCGCCGACAACGCAGCAGAAACGGCAGCTGCTGCAGCAGACGCTGCAGCGGCCACAGCGGCGGTAGCAGCAGCAGCAGCAGCCGCAGCAGCGGCGGCAGCAGAGAACGCCGCCGCCGCTGCAGCAAGGGCGGCGGCTGAGGCCGAGGAAGCAGCAGCAGCAGCAGCAGCAACAGAAGCAGCAGCAGACGCAGCAGCAAAAGAACTCTTCTGCACTTCTGAGTGGCGGCTGCTGCTGCCTTCCCTTTTGGCCCCTTTGGGCTCTTCTGGCCTTTCAGGTGTCAAAAAAACATCTTATGGGGGGCAGCGCCTCGTCTCCTGCAGGTGCGCCAATTCACAATACCCAGCAGCAGCAGCAGCTGCTGCTGCTGCTGCTGTTGCTGCAGCTGCTGTTGCTGCTGTTTCAGCTGTGCGGGCTGAGGCGCAGCTGCGCTTCGCGTGTGGGGCCCTGCTCAGCCTGCAGTCTGAGCTGCTGCTGTGTTTCTTTGCTGCTTGCTGTTTTGTCCTTTTGCTGCTTCTCCCACATTTGTGCCCTTGCTGCGCTGCTGCTGCTGGTGCTGCTGCTGCTGCTGTTGCCTGCTGCAGACGCTACGCCTCCTCGGGGCAGCAGGGCGGGGAGGTGGAAGTGGCCCTCGTAGAAGACACAACAGGAGTTTTGCTGCTGCGGCTTGTGGCGCTGCTGAATGAAGATTATCAAAGCCAAGGGGGGCCCCCCGGGGGGCCCCCCTGCTACTGCCACTGGGGCCTCATACTGGACGAGCGGCCCCCATCCGAGCTTGCTGCTGCTGCTGTCAATCAGTGCAGCGCCACAGCAACTGCTGCTCTTGCGGCGCTTGCTGCTTCCAGTCGGCACGCTGCTGCTGCGTCGCCTGCAGCAGCAGCAGCTGCTGCTGCTGCAGAGACCAGCGAAGGGGTGCCGGGGCTTGCTGCAGCGATCGCTGCGCTCAGCCAGCCGACGGCTGCAACAACAGCTACAGAGCAGCAGCAGCAGCAGCGGCAGCAGCAGCAGGGTCGCCACGCGAGCAGCAGCAGCAGCAGCAGCAACACGGGGCAGAGATGGAAGCAGCCCCCAAAGAGCTTCTGGCCCGAAGGCTCTGTCTCAGCAGACACCCAAAGCGTAGACACTCCAATGGTGAGGGTTTGTGTGAGCAGCAACGGGGTTTCGCTGCGCAGTGGAGACGACAGCAGCAGCAGCAGCAGCAGCAGCAGCACAAAGGTTTGCTGCAGCACCTGCCGAAGCATCACGCTGCACGTCGTCGACTTGAAGATACCCCGAAAGGTTGATGGGAAATCGAGTAAGAAGAGCCCTACGCAGCAGCAGCAGCAGCAGCAGCAGCAGCAGCGCGAGCGGCCGTAACGCCGCAGCACGAACACGTGCAGAGGAGCCGCTGCAGCAGGAGCAGCAGCAGCTACTGCTGCTGCTGCTGCTGCAGAGGCTGCAGAGTGTTGCTGTGCTGCGTGTCTTGACCTGCTGCTGCAGCTGTGGGCGTCAGCTTCGTGCTGCGCTCGGGGCCCCCCCCCTACAGGTGGCACCACTGCGCCCAGGCAACTCACGGGGGCAACTTTTGTATAGATGTGTCGAAGCCGCTGCTGTCGCCGAGTTTGGAGCAGCAGCTGCTGTTTGCAACAGACAAGCTGCTCGTGCTGCTCTCCGCCACCGACCCTGCTGCTGCTGCTGCTGCTGCTGCTGCGGCCAGCAGCTCCGAACAAGCTGCCGCCCTGCACTCCAAGAGACGCAGGTCCCCCTCCAGGCACCGCACCCCGCCGCTTCAACCCAGCCGCCAGCAGCAGCAGGCCCACCACGACCAGCAGCAGCAGCAGCAGCAGCAGCAGCAGCACCTGGAGCAGCAGCAGGAACCGCAGGTGCCATCTGAGCAGCATGAAGCTCCCTCTCAGCACCAGCACCACCATCACCATCACCACCATTCGCAGCGTCCGCAGCTGCAGCAGCAGCAGTCGGATCTGCAGCCTGAGCACTCGGAACGGCAGCAGCAGCAGCAGCAAACCCAGCAGCAACAGCAGCAGGAACAGCAGGAGCAGCAGGAGGCGGAGACTGACATTAGCCGGTACACGAGTCTGGATGTTTCAGCTTACAGGCCGCTGCAGGAGCAAAAGCAGCAGCAGCAGCAGCAGCAGCAAAACGGGCCGCAGCCGGAGCAGCTGCGGCGGCAGCCGACGCACAGGCGCCGCAGCAGCTTGACTCCCCGAGATGTCCGGCGCAGCTTGGCTGAAACAGTGCAGCAGCAAATGCAGCAGCAAAGCAAGCTGCTGCATGCGCTCTTTGAGTCTTCGCGTTTCCTCGCAGACCCGCTGCCTCCCTTCCGAGGCTCCCCCTGGGGGCTGCTGCGGGGGGCCCCCGGGGCCCCAGCAGCAGCAGCAGCAGCAGGGGCCCCCGGGGGCCCCCAGGCTTTGGTGGAGTGCCTTTTGCGGCTGCTAGAGGGCGACGCCTATGACAGAAAAGCTGTTAGCTTCTGGTCTTGGGTCTTTGTGTTCGTGGTGGCGGAGTTGTGGGGCTGGCAGAACGAGCAGCAGCTTGGCTTTGTGCAGCTGCTGCTGGCTAGGCAGCAGACTCAGCAGCAGCAGCAGCAGCCCGAGCAGCAGCAGCAGCAGCTGAAGCAAAACACCCTGCAAGAGCCGGCCAAGGAACTGCCCAGAATCTTGAGCCTCCGCTGCTGCTGTCCACCCATGATTAGGCGCCGCTGCCACAGTGATGCCTGGGGCAGTGGCTGCTGCTGCTGCAGCAGCAGTGACAGTGCTGCTGCTGGCGCTGCAGTTGATAGCAATCGGTGCTGCTGCTGCTCCCCATCGTCGCGGGACGCAGCAGGCCGCATGCTGCAGCCGCAGCAGAACCGGTCCACCACATGTGTGCAGGCGGCAGCAGCAACAGCAGCGGCGGCAGCAGCTAGTGCCGCAGCAGCAGCAGCAGCAGCAGCGGGCGCAGAAGAAGCTGTGGAGGCGATTGAAGCAGCTGAGCAGCAAATGCAGCAGCAAGAGCTAGGGTTTGTGGAGGAGCCAGCGCCGATGGTGCTCTCCCCCATGACCGAGCTTCCCAAGGTGGAGGTGCATCTTGCAGAAGAAGAAGCAGCAGCAGCAGCACTAGCAGCAGATGCAGCAGGGTTTATTGCAGCAGAGGAGCCCATGGCAGCAGATACAGCAGCAGTGCCTGCCATCAAGGTTTGCTCTGCTGCACCGGGAGTAGCAGCAGCAGCAGCAGTTGGCCTGGCTGTGGACCGCAGCAGCCCTTGCAGCAGCGCCCAAGTGCGCAGTGCAGCAGAAGAAGAAACCCTGAAGGCTGTGGCTTTCCCGCTGCTGCCAGCAGCAGCAGCACCTGCTGCTGAGAGGCTGCTGCTGCTGCTCGGCAGACACTGGAACGAGGGCATGGAAGCAAGAAGTGTTATCCGCTTTTGTGTCGGGACTCTTGCCCCCCTCATCCTGGGCGCCAGACTCGTGCAGGTAGCAGCAGCACTGCAGCAGCAGCACTGCAGCAGCAGCGCAGCAGCAGCACGGCAGCAGCACAGCAGCAGCGCACGCGCGAGAGCCACAGAGCTGCTGCGGGTTTGGCGCAGACGCCCCAGCAGGAGCACATAAGGGCCGAGGAAGCAGCCTCTTATAGGCTTGCTAGCTAGCGGCGCCAATATCAGCTAGCTGAGAATCTAGCTAGCTAGCTAGCTAGCTAGCTAGCTAGCTAGCTAGCTAGCTGTGAAGGGCCCCCGTCATGTGCTTGTGCGTGTTGTGTGCTGCAGGCCCTACAGAGGACCCTGCGCGCTGCTGCTGCTGCTGTAGGGGCCCCATTTTTTGCTGCTTGGGCGGAGAGTCTTTCGCATGCAGCCCGCGCGGTGCCCCCGCTGCTGGTGTCTCTGCTGTCGCCTGCTGCTGCCTGCTGCTCTGCTGCTGCAGCAGAAGCAGCACTGGCCCTGGGGTCTGATGCTGCCATACTTAACGCCACTGTGGCCTACTGCCGCGCTGGGGGAGACGCAGCAGCATTTTGGGGGGCTTTTGGTGCCTCGGAGCAGACCTACAAAGAGCTGCAGCGGACGGAGAGGCAGCTAGTGCAGCAGCTGCAGCAGCTGCAGCAGCAGCAGCAGGGCCAGCAGCAGCAAGAGCAGCAGCAGCAGCCGCAACTGTACCTGCCGCTAGAGGTGTTCCCCAAGAACCTTGTGGAAGACGACTCCCAGACAGTGCAGCAACAAGCAGCAGATGCAGCAGCAGCGACAGCAGCGGCAGCAGCAGCATCTGCGGCGCGGTGCAGAGACGCAGAGGCCGACATGGATGCGAGCGTGGTCGAGTCCCTGTCCGACCTGCAGCAGCAGCAGCAGCAGCAGCAGCAAGACGCCATGCGCGGGAAGCAGCAGCAGCAGAGCGACCGCGTGTCTCTCTCTCGCCGCCTCAAAGCAACAGCAGCATCTTTGTCTCATCTGCAGCACCTTTTGTCTTTGCTGGGTTCTCAGCAGCACTTGGCGCTCGAGGCCTGTCTCCTTACTAACTGCAAGCACCGCAGATTCGGTGCAGCAGCAGCAGCAGCAGAGCCTGCTGCTGCTGCTTCCCCGCCACAGGCTGCGCAGCCCAACGACAGCAGCAGCAGCAGCAGCAGCAGCAACGACGACGGCCGCAACTTTTGTCTCCCAGAGGAATTCTCGCAGGCGTTGCCGGTGCCCAGTGTTCCCTTAGAAGTGGCGCTGTACTGCCACCGGCTGCACCAGCAGCCGCTGCAGCAGCAGCTGCAGCAGCAGCAGCTGCAGCAGCAGCACGACCGCTACGGCGAGCTGCTGCTGCAGCTGCAGGCAATCGCCACGCACCCTGCTGTGGCGCGCTGCCCGATGGAAGCTCCACACTATCATCCCCAGCGGCAGCAGCAGCAGCAGCAGCAGGAAGCTGAAGGCGGCCACGTGTGCGGCTGCTGTCGGCTGCGCTGCAGCTGCTTCGAGCTGCTGCACCAGGTGGGCTGCGTGCGGAGCCTCCTGGCTGCAGCAAGAGACAGCAGCAGCAGCAGGGGAGAGGAAGCAGCATCGGCGGAGCTGCTGCTGCTGGAAGTTGCAGTGGATGCTCTTTACCACCAGCTGGCTGGCCGCGTGCTGCAGCAAGAAGCTTATGCAGACACACTGCAGCGCAGAGTCATCAGCAGCAGCTACCCAATACCGTTTTCGCCGCTGCAGCAGCGCCAGCTGAAGCTGCTGCTGCAGGAGGAGCAGCAAGCCGCGCTGCAGGAGAAGCAACAGAACCTGCAGCAGCAGCAATGCACCCACGCAGCGGGCGAGCCCCAGCAAGCACCCACACCTGCGGCAGAACAACAGAACGAGCAGCAGCAGCAGCAGCAGCAGCAGCAAACGCAACAGCAGCAACAGCAGGCTGAGAACTGTGCAGCTCCTGACTCGCCTGCTGGCTCTGTAGCTAGTGCGTCAGGCGGGGGCACACCAGGTATATTTTCGACTTCCAAGCAGCAGCAGCAGCAGCAGCAGCAGCTGCAGCAGCTGCACGCTCAGCAGGCGCAGCAGTTCGCTGAGATGCTGCAGCGAATTCCAGTGCCCCCTTGTCCCCGCGTGCTTTTCCCCTTAGTTGGCCCTCTCCTCTTCACTCTCAAGTGTCACTATCCTTGGTAGGTTGCAGCTGCAGCAGCAGGAGGCCCAGCAGCAGTGCCAGCAGCAGCAGCAGCAGCAGCAGCAGCAGCAGCATCTACGGCATGCGTCCTGAAGCAGTTGGCGAAACGGCTGTGGCGCTCGTAGATTTCGTCACTTGGTGCTGCTTGCGCACTTCCTCACCTGCGTTGCTACAAGTGCTGCTGTTGCTGCGCCTGTTGTGTCCATTGATCCCGCTGCTGCTGCTGCTGCTGCTGCTGCTGCTGCTGCAGGTTTACAGAGGTTTCGATTATCGCAGGAGACTGGGCAGCGCTCGACGCAGAGGCGGTGGAGTGTCTCCGCAGCTGCCGCAGCTGCTGCAGCCGCCGCGTAGGAGCCGCAGGAGCGGCATCGGCAGCAGCACAGACGCCAACTGGTGCTGCAGCAGCAGCTGCAGGAGCAGCAAAAACTGCAGCAGCACAGGGAATGAAAGGGGCCGCGTGGGAAGAACACGTGGCGCTGCAGCGGCTGCAGCGCAGAGCACTTTTAGACCGCCTGGGCCGTGCTGTTGGCCGTCTTATTGATTTGAGCCAAGAGCACTTCAAAGAGAAGTTGCTCTTCTTCCTGCAGGTAGCTGCTGCTGCTGCTGCTGCTGCATTCGTGCAGCGTGCATGCACTTGCTACTGCTGCTGCTACTGGTGTTGTTAGGACTGGTGCAGAGGCTGCTGCTGCTGCTGTGGCAACTTTGCTTCCCGGTACTTCTAATGCTGCTATTGCTGCCAGTAGTTTCGCTGCTATTATCTGTTGTCGCTGCGGCACCGCAGCGGCTTCTGCTGCTGCGCTCTTCGCTGCTGCCTTTGCTGCTGCTGCTTTTGCTGCTGCTGCTTTTGCTGCTGCCGCCGTTACGTGTGCTTGCGGCGTCGCGCCTATTTTGCCGCTGCGAGTGGCTGCGCTGGGCGCACCTGCACCGGAATTTGCAGTTGCAGCAGCACAGTTGCAGCGAATGCAGCAGCAGAAGCAGCAGCAGCAGCAGCAGCAGCAGCTAGATGTGGCTTCGTGTGCGGGTCAGGCGGCTAGCGAGAACTCCGCGGTGGCTAGCTGGGTGGCGCTGGGCGTAGTGCAGCAGTCGGTGCTGCACTCTGTGGTGGCAGTAAGCCTTTTTATCAGCTGCTGCTGCTTCTTTTTGTCTTCAAGTTTATTTCTTTTTATTGTTATTTTTATATCCATTCCTTTTCTTTTGGCTGCTGCTTTGTAGCTCCTTTTCCTGCTTTGAGGGATACGGCTTGTGCTTTCGTCCGCCGGTGCCGGCTCCTCTGTGGCTCCTTATCTGTTGCTGCTGCTGCCTCTTTGCTGCTGCTGCATCTCTGTTGCTGCTGCTGCCTCTCTGCTGCTCCTGCTCCTTCTCTGCTGCTGCTGCTCCTGCTCCTTCTGTTGCTGCCTCTCTGCTGCTGCTGCTGCTCCCTTTCTGCTGCTGTTGCTCTCTTGCTTCCGCCTGCGCGCGACTGAGACCTTCTGCAGGGTCTGCGCTGGATGGGAGGCCAGTAGTGTCTCGAGCTAGCCAGCTAGCCAGCTAGCCAGCTAGCTAGCCAAATAGCTAGCCAGCTAGTTAGACAGCTAGCTAGTCAACTTGGTAGCTAGCTGGCCAACCGGGTAGCTAGCCAGCCAGCCAGCTAGCTAGCCAGATAGTTCGCCAGCTAGCTAGGCAGCTAGCTATGGTAGAACACCAGACTGGAAGATAGCCTTGCAAGGAGTTTGCTGCTGCTGCACTGCCCTACATCATCTTTTTATATTTTCTTCTTTATCTTTTCTATTTTTGCCTGTCTTTCTTTTTCTGCTGCTCCGACGGGCTACTCTGCTCCATTTGAATGGCTGACTCCCCACAGTGCTATGGCGTTTGCTACACCAGCTGCTGCTGCTGCTGGTGCTGCTGCTAATGCTGCTGCTGCTGCTGGTGCTGCTGCTAATGCTGCTGCTGCTGCCGTGGCTTGTCGGGGGAACTGGCGCTTGCGTGTTTCTGTACTTGGTGCTGCTGCCGTTTTGTTGCCACAGTTTGTGACACAAAGGCAGCAATTTGCTGCTGCTGATGTGCTGCTGCTGCAGGCGTCTCATTTGCTGTCTTTTGCTGACGCCGTTTCCCCCGGCTATCCGCCTGCACCCTTTTGGCTGGCTCCCACTGAGACCACAGCAGCAGCAGGTTCTTTGCTGCTTCTGCCTTCATTAGCAGCAGCTGCTGCGCTGCCTCCGTCTCCGCAGCCGCTGCTGCTTGCTGCTGTTTGCTGCAACGGAGACGAAGAGATCCCCCCCTACATAAGGGCCGTGCTGCTCTGCCCGGCGGCTGCTGCCTTCCTTCCTGCTGCAGCGCAGCACGCGAAGCTTCAGCTGCTGCTGCTGCTGCGGGAGCTCGGCAGGCAGCAGAAGATCATCGAGCAGCAGCTGCAGCAGGATGAGGACCCTTCGGCTGCAGGAGACCCAGCAGCAGCAGCAGCTGCAGCTGCTGCGGCAGCAGCTTCAGGAGGGTCTGAGCTGGAGCCCCCGCACCCGTGTGCGACGTTTGCCGAGTTGATGCTGGCAGCAGCAGCAGCAACTGCTGCTGCTGCCTACAGAGAACTTGACGCCGAAGGCGGCGACTGCGCCGTCTCGCGCTGCACTCCTGCTTCCTTTGTGCCTGGCAGCAGCTGCAGCCTTTTGGTTCGTTGCAGGACGCAGCGCTGCTTCTTCGCTGTGTGTAGAGACCCTGCGTATTTCTTGCTGCTGCTGCAGCAGCTGCAGCAGCAGCAGCGGGAGCTGCAGGTGCGCTGCTGGCTTGGCGCCCTTGCGGAAGAGACGGAGGCGGGCCGCACGATCTGCCCCTCGGTGCAGCAGCTGCTGCTGCTGCTGCCGCTGAAGCAGCGGTACTGTGTGGTGCGGGAGCGGCGGCGGTTCGTGCTGCAGCAGCTGCGGCTGGCTGAGGAGTGGCAGAGCACCCCTTTGCTGCTGACGAGGGACGCGGAGGTCTGCTGCAGCAGCAGCAGCTTCAGCAGCGGCCCTGCTGTGCGGGTCCGCAGCACAGTCACGCAGCCCAGCAAAGCTCAAGACAACGCAGAGCACCTGCCGCTGCTGCTGACAGTCTCTTACCCGACAATATCCCCGCTGCAGCTGCCGCAGCTGGCTGGGGAGGAGACGCAGGGAGTGGCAGCAGCAGAAAGCGCTGCAGCAGAGGAGCTCTTGGCGGAAGCAGCAGCAGCAGCAGCAGCAGTTGGGCAGGGCAGCGACGACGTTTTGCTGCTGGGCCGAGACATCCCCGAGGAGGCGCCGCTGTCGGGCAGCTCCGTGGCGGCCTCTGCAGCAGCTGCTGCTGCTGCTGCTCCGCTGCGTCTGTGCAAGGCAGGCCGCGGGGACTCCGAGTGCAGCAGCAGCAGCGGGAAAGGCAGCAACAGCCCCGGAGAGGGGCTGCTGCGCGTGTCCTTCGGCAACAGCGGGCTGGGCCCCATGCGGAGGGGGGGGGCCCCCGGGAGGGGCCCACCTCCCAAGCCAGTAGTTGTGGAGCACAAACTTTGCACAAGTGCTTTTCAAACTCAAGTGCGGCAAAGGCCTTTATTTCTTTCTTTGTTTGAGGATGGAGGAGACGATCCCGGGATCGACACGGACGACGCGGACGAGGAGAGCGAGGGGGAGTTTGAGCGGACGACAGCAGCAGCAGCAGCAGCAGCAGCAGCAGCAGCGCTGGACGCGCCGCCGCCGGCCGCAGCCAAAGCCATTGCAGCAGCCCGCAAATTCAGCAGCCGCAGACTCGCACGCCGCAGCCGCAGCCTCCTCAACAGCAGCAGCTTGCTGTCGCAGCCCTCAGGAGAGCGGCAGCAGCAAGCTTCTGTGCGGTGGTTTTTGGCCCCTGCAGCATTTCAGCCGCACCACGTGGGGGCTCGCTGCTTGGGGCTGGCGATGCTGCAGCACACGCAGCTGCACAGCTGCTTAGCAGCAACAGCAGCAGTTCCTTTCTACGCGCTGGAGCATTGTCTGTCTTTCCCCCCCAACAGCCATCTGCGGAAGGCTTTGCAGCGCATTTGTGCTGCGCTGGACTTGGCCGTGGAGGTGGCCGAGCTGCGGCAGACCAACGCAGCAGCAGCTGCTGCTGCTGCTGCCCGCACGGCAGCAGCAGCCTCCAGGGCCCTCGGCGAGAAGCCCCCCGACGGCGAAGCCGCAGCTGCTGCTGCTGCTGCTGCTGCAGGCGGAGAGGGGCCCCTTCTGCGCGGATTCCTGCAGCTCGAAAGACTCCTCAGGAGAGCCCGACACATCATCCACATGCTGCAGGCCCCTCCAGATGTGCTGCATGACTTGCACAACTTCTGCGAACAGGGGCCCCTCGAGGGGCCCCCCGATGCTGCTGTCAGCCCCAACGCCCGCCTCCGGCTGCTGATGCTGCAAGACACTCAGAGGCTTTGGCTCGGAGTCCTTTCGGTGTGGGCCACTCTCTTCTCGCCCCCGGTTGTGCTGGCCCTGCAGCGGGCCAAAGTCAAACACTCAACGGTAACCTGCTGCTGCTGTTGCTGCTGCTGTTGCTGCTGTTGCTGCTGCTGCGGGCAGGCGGATGGCTGTTACGGCGCTGGGAGGCAGGCCCAGCTGAGAAAATCTGCTTCGCTGCTGCCGCGGCTGCTGCAGCTGCGCATGATTGCGCTGGCGTTTGCTGCTGCCGCAGCGCCTCTGCTGCAGCGGCAGCAACAACAGCAACTTGGAAAGCGCCTGCTGCTGTTTGCGTTGCTGACTGTGCTCAGGTGCGCGTTGCAGTTCTTATACAGCTCGTAGAGAGCAGCAGCAACGCCGTTTCCTTCCTCTGCCGCTCATCCGCGCCTTTGCCTGCTTGTGACTTCGCCACCGGCCGGTCCAGCAGCAGCAGCAGCAGCAGCGGCAGCAGCGCAGTGGCCGGAGAGGTGGTGCTGGGCCTGGGGCTTCCCCCCAGAGAAACTCTGCAAGGTGTGCGCGAAGTGCCAGGCCTTCCGGGGCTTTTCTATCTTCGCTACTGCAGCCCCGAGGCAGAGGCGAGTGCCAGCGAGAGTGCTGCTGCAGCAGCTGCTGCGGACTTCACGCCAAGAGCAGAAGCAGCAGCAGCACGAGGAGGCGCAGCAACTAGAATGCACAGCGGAAGAGACAAGGAAGACCGAGTTCATCATGCGGGCGTTCGATTCGCCTGCCCCGGAGATCCTGCTTCGTCGCAGGAGCCAGCGTCCGCCCCAGCAGCAGTAGCAGCAGCAGCAGCAGCAGCAACTTTGCCGTCATCGCCGCCCAGCAGTGCTCAGCGGCAGCGACAGCAGCAGCGGCAGCGGCCTTCCGAGCGCGTCTGCTGCTGCTGCGGCCAGCCTGCTTCGTGCTGCAGCTGCGTCCGAACCCCCTCCGGCTTCCTCGTCTCCCAGCCGCGGGTGCTGCGGGTCAGCAGCAGAAGTGTGGCGCTGCAGACAGGTTCAGCTTTGCTGCTGTCGCCAGATTTTAGTGTCGAGGGTTTAGAGGGTCTCATGGCTGTTGATGGATTAGTTTCAAGGCTACTGCCACAGCGGCAGCCGCTGCTGCTGCGCCGCGATCAGCGCCGCAAACAGCAGGGGCTGTTGCATCTTCAGCAGCAGCAGCTACTGCAGCTGCAGCAGCAACAGCAGCAGCAGCCGCAGCAGCAGCCGCAGCAGCAGCACCAAGCGCTCCCCCCAAAGCTGCCACAGCAGCAGCAGCAGCAGCAAGGAAGTGTTAGCGGGTCAGGAGTGCAGAGGGTGCGCCTAAGCTTCCGAGACACAAAATGTCTACCAGACAGCGCCACAAGAAGAGACTGTCTTCTTGCTGCAGCAATAGCAGCAATAGAAGCCGAAGCAGCACTGGGCTACCCCCAGATTGTGCACGGCATATGGCAGCCCCCTGAGGAGTGCGCAGCAGCAGCAGCGGCAGCGCCGAAAGAGCCAGCAGCAGCAGGTGCTGCAGCAACGAAGCTGCTGGCGTGGAAGAGCGAAGGCAAAATAACCCTTCTTTCTTCTCGGTCTGTTGTGCTGCCTGAAGGCGACAGCTGGGGACAAACAGAAACAGATGGCCCGGAAGGTTTGCCCTTACCCGAAGAGCTGCTGGCCTCGGTGTCCCCAGCTTTGCCTGAGTAGCGGCTGCTGCTGCTGCTGCTGCTGCTGTTGTTGCTGCTGCCAGCCTAGGCGCGCGTCGGCTGCCGCCACTTCGAAGCAGCGACAGCAGCAGCAGAGGCGGTGGCGGAGGCTGCTCGCTGCACGAGTCCCGCATCCGTTTTCTAGCACGAGCAGCAGCAGCAGCAGCAGCCACGGCAAGGACCGAGCCACAGCAGCAGCAGCAGCAGCAGCCACAAACACGGCCGTGACGGTTTGCGGCACAGCTGCTGCGCAGCTGTGGGTGACCTTTGTAACTATGTGGGCAAAGGCACATTTGAAATCATTTGTAAAGCTTGTTAATCTGCATGCAGATAAAAAACATTTGCAAAAAGTGGATATGCCACCAGAGAACTAATTTTTGTGATGTGCTGTATGCATGCGCATGCATGTGCGTACGTATGTACTAAATCTGAAGTGTTATTGCACATAGGCAAATGACACATTGTTAATAGATATTCTAGCCATGCCACAGTATGCTATATGTATTTTATATTAATGGAATACTAAGATAATGGATAACGATATATATATATGTACACTTATATTTATGTATACATGTATGCATATATGCATGTTCATGAGCATATCTATACCATTACATTTACATTTACTGTACAGGATATGTATATATATCTATATATATGCATACATATATATGCCCTGAAAGGTGAATGTATATGCCCTGTAAGTTGAATATAATGTTGCAGCTGAAGGTAATATATATCATCCATGTACTTTCAATTATTATTTTAGAGCCGGCTCACGAAGGAGTAGCTGTGGAGGAGATGAATATACTTACATAGAGAGGCACGCAGAGTGGCATTTAGGAGCTTTGCATCTGCGAATAACATATGTATTCCACAGCTATATTATGGTATATACATAATATATATATATATGTATATATATATTTGCATATTTTAGTTTGTATAGCCAGACGCGGTGAATAGAATGAAAGAGGCAGGAGAGCAAGCCCGAGGAAACGGAGGGGAAGAAACCCAAGGGCACCAGCAGCAGCCACTACGGGCTGCTGCCGCTGCCGGGAACTACAATACTAGACAGAAGGTGTTGCTTCTGCAGCTGCTGCTCCTGCTGTTGCTGCTGCTGGCATATTCTCTCCTTAACTATGAAATCACTCCCCCTGTACGCTTTCATGACCTCTGTCACTTCATTCACTGCACGTGCCCTTACACATATTTATGCATATATATGTATATGAGAAATTCAGAATACACATATAGTTCATGGACGAAAAGTTCCTAAATATCACTCTGAGATGCTCCTTCGTTCACCTCTGCAAGGCTGGAGCGTTACAAACCCTAGCTAGACTGCAGCAAACAAATTATTGGCGCCAAAATGTGAGCGCCGAAAATGTGAAGATCTACGAGTTTCTTGGTGCTACAGAAAGCTCTATTAAAGGAACTTGCTGGGCAGCAAAGTACAAGTTTCAGAAGTACAATAGAATAGATGCGTGAGTGTTTCGTGAATCTTTCCTGAAATTCAGTCATGCGGGGTTATGTTTCCCTTGACATTCCACACTGCCTTTTCTGGCTCTACTTCCCATTTCTTCTGCTGCTCGTTAAAACCAGGCAGTCAGTCAGTTAGCTTCAAGAGTAGACACTTGAAAGAGGCAAAGTAAGAGTTCTGAGCTTGCACGTGTTCTCGTGGTCGTGGGTGGGGATGGATGCACGAAGAATTACCAGGTAACTTCTTTTTCTAGTTTGAATTTCTTTTTTCCTTGTCTGAGCATTCTACCTTTCGCAGCTAACGGCTAATTCTTTCTCTTCCTTAACTTCATTTCACCTCCTTCTGAACCGCTGTCGCGGGCTCCGTGTACTCAATTTTCCCGTTCCCTTCCACTACAGACGCAGGGATACATTACTAATACCTTTTCTGTGTACCCTTTGGGGCTCTTGTTGCTCTGTATCTTAACAGCCTAGTCCACCCTGCAGTACTTCTGTCTACAAAAGTTCAAATAAATATTTCCCCTGCAATGCGTTTGGCTGCTCCTTGGACGAAGCAAAAGCTACGCCTTTTCCTGTCGCCGCCACAACAGTTGCTGTAACTTCTACTTCCTCTGCAACCCTGTCTCTGGGAAATCAATACAATAAAGGCAAATACCAATCCTTGCACTGCAGCAACAACGCTAGCTGCAGCATAAAAGATGCCAACTGCAGCCGCAGCAACACTATCTGCGGTGGCAGCAGCACTTGCCGCAGCACCGTCAGCAGTAGATGCCATCGCAGCGCGATTCCTCCTCGCAGCAACCGCAGCAGAGCATGCTGCTGTGGCTGTCACAATAACTACCGCTGTAGATGCTGTAGTGCCTGCTGCAGTCGCTGCTGCAGTAGCTGATGCTGCAGCCTGCATCCCTCGTTGCATAGGCGCACCCAAGGCCGCTTGACAAACCTCGATTGCACAAAACAGGGAGAGCAGGAGCAGCTGATGCTGTAAGAGCAGCAGCTGCTCCTGCAGGAGCCGCAGCCGCTGCTGTGGGGTAACTGCGTGAGCGCCTGCCGGAGCATGGACAGCAGCTGCTGCTGCGGAGCAGTTCTGTTGCGTACTTCACTTCAAGACAAACCAGCAGCATTTGCACACAGCAAAGACAGGCCTTAAAGACGTCCCCTTAAACTACTTCGGCTGCCGCTTCTGCTGCTGCAACAGCCGGATCTACAAAGGATGCGCAACGGCCCAAGCAAACCACGTTCCTCTCGTGCTGCTGCTGCTGCCGACATGTTCGTGTTGCTGCCCTTGCCGCCTTTGCCGCTGCTGGTGCTGCAGCAAGTTCTTTAGTGGGGATGGCGCAGGCACGCAGCGGCACACTTAGCGAGGCCCTCAAGCCTTGTACTAAGCCGCTCATCTCTTTGCTTCTGTTCCTTCCTGGCGTCTGCGTGTTTGTTACCTGTCTTCATCACCAAGAAAAATGTATGGGGCACACAACGACCCCGACAAGAAATCCCTCCTGATCTGGGCCTAGGCTCGCTGCCAGTTTCTATTTCGTTGTTTCATACTGCCAGCTAGCTGGCCAGCCAGCCGGCTAGCCAGCTAACTAGCTAGCCAGCGCGGCTGGATAGCTGACTCGCACAGGCTCCTAATCGCACTCTGAGCCTTCGTTCCATATTTGTAGCCTATCACCTCTCTAGGCGTTGGCTTCACTGGCGGGCTAGCTGCCTAACTGCTAGCTAGCTCGCCCCGTGCTGGCTTCGCTAGCTACCCGATTGGCTAGCTACGCCGCGGTGTCTCCGCACAACTTCAGGAGCATCTGCCGGAACTCCTCGAAGTCCACTTCCCCGTCGTTGTTTCTGTCCACCTCCGCGAGCACGCGGCGCCAGGTTTCAGAGTCGACCTCGCTCACCCCGAATATCTGAAGTCGCACGAATGCACAAACAAGCAGCAGCAGCAGCAGCAGAAACATTAAATTACAAACAGCTACAGCCAACTACGTGAAATAAACAAAGAACAAAGAACAGAGGATGTTCAATGTTAAAAACAGAAAAAGGGCCATACCACTCTCTCCCGCCACCTCAGGGCTTCACACATGTTCATGCAGTTATGCAACAAGCACAGGTGCAGAAGCACAAACTAGACTGCAGCTGGAACCGACAGTAAAGGATACAGAAAATAAGCCAATGGAATGAAATCAACACTGCGCCAAAGACAAAAATGAGCTGCCAAAGATGAGCTTACGGTGGCCAACTCTGAAGAGGAAATCTTGCCCGAGCCGTCGGCATCGAACATTCCAAAAGCTCTTTCCAGTCGCTGGCGAGACAAGAGTGTCTTGCGGTCCATTGCCACTGTGACGAACTCTGAAGCATTCATCACCAAAGCACTCACTTTTACTGTAAATAGCCCCGGATGCATGCAGCTGCAGCAACAGCACTTAACTGTATGTAAGTTCGGCGGCAGGGCTGGGAGTCAGACGCCCAACTAGCCCGCGATCTAGGAACTACTCTCTCTCGCTACTTGTTTGTGTCTGTCTAACATTTCAATCTTTCATCTAATTCATTTAAAGCTTCTACGCGCCAAGTCGACTGCTACCTGCCCTGGCCGCACTTTCTGCACAGCTGCTGCGCCTCCCTGTGGCTGCGCACTAGCTGCTTTCTTTCTGGTGCACAAGAGCTGCTTAGCTGCCTCTGGCCAGGCCCACCTGAGTACTCTATAAAGCCGTTCTTGTCAAAGTCCACAGCGTCGAGCACCTGCTCCACCTCGCACTCGATGGCGCTCTGGTCCAGCGCCGAAACGTCTTCGCCCTTCAGCTTCATCAGCTCCACGTAGCCTTCCATAAGCTCTGCAGCGAAGCACAGCCACAGCAAAACAGATTATTATTTTATTTCCCTTGAAACAACCTCCATTGCTCTTATTGTTGGGTTTCTTCACCGGCAGCAGCTGTGACTGAGCAGGGTTATATGAAGTGCAAAGCAAATAAAGCCTGTCCGCCATAATACCATTCGCAGACAGGGCCCTATTAACCCACTTGAAACAACAGAAACAGCCAAGAAAGCAGTCTGCCCAGCTAGCCCGAATGGCTAGCTTACCTCCCCAGCTAGCTTAGGTATTTGGCTACCACAGCTAGTCAAATGGCACCTCAGCAGCCAACTCACCTTGCTTATCAAGCTGGCCATCTCCGTTTTTGTCCATCCTTTGGAAAATCTTGTTGAGCTCAATTGTCTCTTCGTTGGTGGTCAGCTTGCTGCCCATATAGAGCAGCGCAGCCGCGGCAAGCTTCTGCGTTCCCTGGAATTGTCTGCAGGATGACAGCAGCGGGAGCAGCAGCTGCAGAATTGGAAAACCCAGCAGCTACACCAACCCCGTTCCACGCATGCAGCCATACAGAACCCATTACCCATCAAAACGTGATACAGCAGCAGCACCAACAACAGCAGCAACACCGCAGCAGCAGCAGCATCACGAAAAGCAACAAAGCAGCAACACCACCACGAAAAGCAATACAGCAGCAACAGCAACCGAACAGCAACAAAGTAGCAATAGCATCGCGGACGGCAACACGACAGAAGCAGAGAACCAACGAGAACCAACGAGAACCAACGAGGACAGTGACACAGAAGTAACAGGAGCACAACAGGCATCAATACAAACAGCGCTGCTATCAATAGCAACGCAGCAGCACTAACATTAAAGCAGCACTAGCATTAGAAGCAACACAGATGCACCACCACCGACAAAAGCACGGCAGCAGCAGCATCACGGATAAGTGGAACACAGCAGCACAGTAGCCTGGGCAGCAGGGCCTTACCTGATGTTAAGTATGGTGCTCTCAAGCGAAGGCACATCAATACTGTCAGTGGCTGCGTCTGTAGTCTTGAGCCACTCGTGCTCGAGGGCGTCTCGTGCAGATATCCGCATTGTGGGCACGTACGCCAGCATCTTCCGAATCAAGTCTTTGGCTGGCTCGCTCACCTTCTTCCACTGAGCAGCAGCAGCAGCAGCAAAAAAAGGAAAGACCCAAGAAATGAGGCAACACCGATACAGATGGAAGCAGCATAAAGAAACCCTCAGAGAACAGAAAAATCCAGAGGAAAGTTGAGCAGCGAGAAAGCAAAATGATAGTAATCAGCGAATGAGACAACGGCAGGGAAACAAGATTTCTGCAACCAAGGATTCAAAAGCTACAAAAAGTATAGGAGGAGAGCACACAGCAACCAATCCGCAAGACAAACAACCGGACAGAATGACACGACTACAGGCGCAGAGTGGACTGAAAAGAAGACAGGAAAAACAGCAATAAACTACAAAGAAACGCCAAGAAATCATCACAGCAACAAAACAAATCAACGGCAAGAAGAAAACATAGGATATTGGAACCCGGCCAAAAGGAGAACAAGACGGACCTGCGGCAGATCGAAGGTGAACTTTCCCTTTTCGACTTTCTTCAAAATGTCAAATTCGTTTGCCCCGTTAAATGGGGGGCATCCTGCAGACCCAAACATAAGCCAAGACACAAGCGTCAGGACCGCCAGTACCGCTAGCTAGCTACACAGCTAGCTAGTCACAGAAACAGCTAGCTGCAAAGGCCGCCAAACAACAATCTAGCCAGCAAATGACTCTCGCCAGCTACACAGCTAGCTAGTCACAGAAACAGCTAGCTGCAAAGGCCGCCAAACAACAATCTAGCCAGCAAATGACTCTCGCCTAAAAAAGGGGGTTG
Source organism: Eimeria necatrix (assembly GCF_000499385.1). Lineage (NCBI taxonomy): Eukaryota > Apicomplexa > Conoidasida > Eucoccidiorida > Eimeriidae > Eimeria > Eimeria necatrix. The sequence goes on along the minus strand of NW_013651701.1, from coordinate 102,939 downwards.
TAAGCTGTGGCATTAGCAGCTATATAGGGGTAGCGGCAGCAGCAGCCGCAGCAACAGTTGAAGCAACAACAGCAGCCCTGACAGCCTCGTCTCACCAGATAGAAGGATATACAAAATGACCCCTGTGGACCACACGTCGCACTTCTCGTCGTAGGTCCCATGCAAGACCTCTGGGGCAATGTAATAGGCCCTGCAGCAGTACCAGAAACAGCAAAAGCAGCAGAAGCATGCAGAAGCGTCGCCACCACAGCGCCTGTACAGTTGGATCTGCCTGACTGCAGCAGCGAATAGGCACGAATACCAGCAGCTACAGCAGCAGCAGGCCAGCAGCTCCAAAAAGCAGCAGCAGAAGGCTGTCTTACGTTCCGATCTTGTCCTTCATTTTCTTGGTGGACTCAAAGTGAGTGGAAAGGCCGAAGTCAATGATGCGAATGTTAGCATCTTTTCTTTTGTTTTCCAGCAGCAGATTTTCAGGCTTGAGGTCTCTGTGAACGATTTTGTTCTTGTGCATATACGTAATGCCCGAAAGCACTTGCCGAATAATGCGGGCGGCGTCAACCTCGCTGAAGCCAGAAGCACGCCAGAAGTAGAAAAACTTGCCAGTCAGAAACCCAAAACCCCAGACCCTAAACCCTAACCCTAAACTCTAAACCTTAAACTTTTGAGTATTGCTTCCGCCTATTTCAGGCCCCAAAAACGCTCTCAGCACACTGACCAGCGCCCATAGATATGAGGGTTTAGCGTTTAGGTTTGCAGAAAGGTGCTGGGCTAAGAGCATCTTGTTGGTAGTCAAACTGAGCTCTGCCTCTGCCAGATAGGGTTTAGTATTTAACGCCAGAAGTTAACAGGCCACTGAACTTCTAGTCTGACTGAAAAATCAGGTAAATGGATTTACAGCTGAAGCCTGAGGGTTAAAAGCGTCTAGGGTTTCGAGTTTGCACTGCGTCCGCACCTGAACCTCTTTCTGCTGATAATCTCGTCGAAGAGCTCTCCGCCGGTATAGACTTCCGTGACTAAGTAGAAGTAGCCCTTGTCCTCGAAGAACTCGTAGAGCTTCATGATGTTGGGGTGGTCCAGCTTCTTAAGGAGCTCCACCTCCTTGAGCAGCAGCTCTTTGTCTGTCTTCTGCTTCACTTGCCGCTTTGAAATCACCTTCACGGCATATTCCTGCAGCGCGTAGGCATTCACAACGCAAGAAAAATGCCATATTTGAACTGCCATTCGTATTCAACTTCATACTCGCACTTTGGCTCGCATTCATATTCACTTTCCCGTTCACATACATGTTTATATTTTTACAATCACACTATTCCCATTCACGTTCGCGTTCTCATTCAGATTCAAATCACGAAGTATGTCCCCAAATATACTCATAATCCTACTTCCATTTCCCCTCACGCTCACATTATGCGTGAAACACGGGCAACACCGCCAGGAGCAGTGGTCAGCCAACCCGAAACTGCAATTCTAGCTGCAATTTCGTCAACTAAACTGTAACTAAATCTGAATTCCGCAAAGATTTATTATGACAATATGCATGCAAGTAATATGGGCCGCTTCCGCCGCGCAGTCCCCTGGAGAGCCCACACATCCATTTGCGCCCATACAACAAAGTATATTTGCAACATACCAAATGAGCAAATATACGAGCATGCCCCCACATATATCTATCCGCAACGAGATAAATGCATGCATACATACGAATAAAATATATATTATTCACATACGCATATATTTACATGCAAATTCATCTACGTGGGCACATGAAAGCCGCCCGCATAGACAGCAGCAGGCGCCAGCGTGAAGCCGAAACGGCCCGCAACAACCGTGAACGAATTGACGAGAAAATAAACACAATTAAAACTGAAAACGAAATAATAAAGCAGAGGAGGCAGCAGAGAGGCAAAAACAAGCTCCCGTTAGGGCGAGTCCTCGAACACTGCCGAAAAAAGGAAGAGAATTGAAGAGGGAAGCAGAGAGATGAAAGAAACTGACGCACAGACTCAGCAGCAGCTGCAGCAAATGAGCCTCACCTGCCCGGTTACTTTATCTTTGCACAAAATAACTTCACCGAAGCTGCCCTTGCCCAACACGCGCTGGCCCTTGTACCTGAAGAACACCGCAAACACAACAGTAATGCCGCTGCTGCTGCTGCTGCTGTTGCTGCCGTTGCTGCTGCTGCACAAGGGACGCAAATGTGAGGGGCAACAATGGGCACAACAACGGGCAGCAAGAGGAGGAGAAGAGCGAAAGACAAGAGGAAGCAACTGACGGCGGACGGCGCAGCCAGGACAATAGGAAAGAATGCACAGCTTAAACCATAAGCAGCAGCAACAGCAGCAGCAGTAGTGGTGAGTGTAGTAGTAGAAACATCAGTAGACGCAGCAGCAGCAGCAGCAGCAAGTAGCTCCTGTCTCATCGGAAGCCCGAGCTACCTGCTGCTGCTGCGCGCAACGCGACTGGCGCAGCAGCACGGAGGAAGCCAGCCGAACAAAGAAACACAAGGCCACAGAAGAAGAAGATATTTTGAATTAGAGCTGAAATAAAAGAATAAAATTAATCAAAACAACAACTAACCTGTCGCTGAAGGCTGCTGTAGAGTGCTGCACAAACATGCCCGGCGTGGCAGCCAGTTTGTCTGACTTGGACGCTGCAGCAGCAAACACACACTCGGCCAACTTAAACTATGTGCTGCTTCTGCTGCTGCTGCTGCTGAAATAGCTGCTGAGGCTGCAGCTGCCTCCCCGTCAGCTGCTGCTGCTGCAGCGCCTGAGTGTCCAAGCGACAGCACCTGTGGACGCGACTTCTGCGTCTGCTGCTGCTGATCTGACTGCTGCTGCTACTTCTGCTACAGCCGCTAACTCTGCCGTCACTGGTCATGCTGCTGCTGCTGCTGCTGCTGCTGTTGCCCACGCGACCACAGCAAATCAGCTGCGGCTCGCACATTTTTTTCAGCTTCGGGGGGCAACAGCAACTGCAATACCAGCAACAGCAGCAACAGCTGAGCAAGCAGCAGCGGCAGCAGCAGCAGCAGGCCTGCCGTGCAGGAATCGATAGGCCTCATGGTGCCCCTCTTCCCTCGCCTGGTCCCCCAGGATGCAGGTGAAAAGCCTCAGGCCTCATTGTAAGAGGGCGAGGAGAATAAACACTGAGTTGTTGTTGCTGCTGCTGCAGCAACAGCAGCAGCAGCAGCAGCGGCGAAGAAACAGGCCTGTTGACCAGCGTACCTGCCGGGTGTAGTTGCCTGGGGCGGCCATCGCTGCCCAAGGAAGAGCCTTGCTGCCCCATATTGCTGCTGTTTTCCTCTGCTGCAGTGTAGTCAACTCGAGGTATCTAGCTGTCGTTTAAAGCAACAGACGCAGCTGAAGTAGAGCTGAAGCAGCAGCAGCAGCAGCGGCAGCAGCGCTCGGCGGGCAGCCACAACAACGCGGGAAAAGGAAACACGGAAGCCGCTGCAGCACCAACTGCAGCAAACACAAATGAGAAAGGATTTGCAAGGCTTCAAAGAGTACAAAAGACGAATAGAAGCTCCATTCTTCAGAAAAGCGAAAGCCAAAGAGCAGCCTCTGAGCTGCACACTCAGCCCGAACCAGTAGTTGGCTGCTGCTGCCTGCCCCCGTGCTGCTGCTGCTGCTGCTGCTCGTGCTTTCTTTAGTGTCGAGCCCAAGACTTTAATGTGTTCAGCGTTTAACAGAAGAAGTAGTAACGTAAGATTCACCAGAAATTGGGTTTATTTCCGCTAGCTGCACCAGCAGCGGCAGCTGCGGCATTAGCAGCTCAAGCAGCAAAGGCAGCGGCGGGCCCAGCTACATAGCCGGCAGCAGCAACAGCAGCACTGGACACCTCGAACCGGCGACTAAGCTGCTTTAAACAAAATCATCAGGGGCGCTAAATCCGTGGAAATTCCTTTTTAGTTTTTGTGGCTGTCCGCACCCAGCTGCTGTTGCTGCTGCTGCTGCCGCCGCTGTTGCTGCTGCCAAGGGGCTTGATTTGGCTGCTCGCCTGCAACTGCGTCCCTCTACCCGTTACCGATGTGTAATTTTCTATCTTAATCTTCATTTAGTGAGGCCCATTGTGCTGCTGACGCGGCGCTGGCTGTCGCTGCTGCTCCTGTTGCCGCTGCTTTCTCCAGAGTCAATGCCATTCCTGCTGCCGCTGCAACTGCGCTGCGGCGGCCTCTAGGCAGCACACTATGTACAGAAACTGCCCAGGCACCCATAAATACTTAGGTCTCGCTAGTTTTAATTTCAGCTTTCTGCTGCTGCTGCTGCGTCCGACAGCCCTTGGGGCCTGTCTAGGGCTTCCAGCTGTGGCCCGTGGGATCCGTCAACTCCAGCAACCCACGAAGCCCCTGGGCCCGCCCAATTTGCAGACAGACAAGTCCCCGCGGCGCAGGCCCGTGTAGGCGGCAGCAGCAGAGGCCTCGCTGCAGCAGCAGCAGCCGCAGCAGCACGAGCTGCAGCAACAAACTTCAGCTTCGCAGCCAGAAGCACTAAAGGCGCACCAAAAACTGCGCCCCTACAGCAGCTCGACTGTGCATGCACCAGGGCTGGCGCTTTCAGGGGTTTGGACTTCGCAGCTGCCCGTCGGCTGGCCTGAGCTGCCCCAGCTAGCTAGCTAGCTATCTGGCTAGCCAGTTAGCTAGCTAGCTGGATAGCTGGCCAGCTGGTTTCGTAGCTAGCTAGTCACCTCGCTAGCTAGTTCCGTGGCTAGCTAGTTAGCTGGCTAGCTAGTTGGCCAGCTAGCTAGCTAGTTAGTTGACAGCTATGGAGCCGCCGCAAGCTAGCTAGCTAGCTAGCTAGCTAGCTAGCTAGCTAGTTGGCAAGCTGTGGAGGTGCGGCAAGGCCCTGAGGACTGCGCTGGCTTGCAGGCGAAGCAGCTAGCTACCTGTGGCTGGCTAGCTAGCTACGGGACTGCCTACGGCCATTTGCAGCGAAGGCTGTGGGCCTGTGTGGCTTCTGTGCTGCTGCTGCTGCTGCTGCTGCCTCCCCACCATTTGCTGCGTCGGTCTGCGCGTGTCCATACACCCCAGCAGCAGCAAAGTGCAAACAGAAAATGCGCATGCATGCAAAGACACGGCGGCCGTTTGCCTCTGGGCAGCAGAGGCCCAGGAGGCACAGCCCCAAACTTCGGGCTTTCAAATGTGAAACGGACCTGCTGCTCGTGCTGCTGCTGCTGCTGCTGCCGCTGCCGCCTCTGCTGCTGCTGCTGCTGCTGCTGCTGCCACGCAGCAACCCACACTAACGCCCCGGCGCAGCAGGCCGCCACGGGCCGCCCCCACTGGCTGGCTGCAGCGAGGGGGGCCCCCCTGCCAGCTGCGGCTTCCCTAGAGTGTTGAGGGGCCCCTGGAGGGCCCCCTGCCACTGGGGCCCTGCTGCAGCACTGACTCCCGGCAGCTGCTGCAGTGACACTGCTGCTGCAGTTGCTGCTACTGTTGCTGTTGCTGCGGGAAGAGAAGCAAGGACACCCGCTGGACTCACTGCAGCAGCAGCAGCTGGCCGTCCGAGCTGCGCAGCTCCCGCTGCCGCTGCTGCTGGAGATCCAGCAGCAGCTGGAGCCACATACATCCTCCCTGCTGCTGCTGCTGCTGGCGCTGTTGCTGCTACTACTGCCGTCCTTGCTGCTGCAGCGGGAACGCGCCGCGCAGCCGATGTCGCGCTAGTGTACATCCCAGTAGCCGCAGGTGTCCTTTGGGGTGCTGCAGCAGCTGCTGCTGCTGCTCCCGCTGCTGCTGTTGCTGCTGAGGTCCCCACGCCCCTCGGTGGGGTTCCAGAGGGAGCGCCCGCTAATGGGGGCGCCGTTGCTGCTGCTGCTTCTCGTGCTGCAACAGCAGCAGCTGTGGCTGCAGCTGTCGTTGCAGCTGCTGCGGACCTGGAGTAACTGTGTGCACTTCTGCCGCTGCTGGCGCCTCGAGGGGAGGCAGCAGCAGCAGCAGCAGGGCGGGGGCCTCCAGCAGCAGAAGTGCCCGGTGGAGTGCTTGAGAGCCTTTCCTGTAGGGCCCCTCCACGCCCTCCGCCGTGCTGCTGCTGCTGCTGCTGCTGCGAATGAGTGCGGCTCGCTGCTGCGCTTTCAGCAGGCAGCAGCAAAGATACCTCAGTCAGGTGTCCACGAATGCCACTCAGTGCACCGCCGCCTGCAGCACGAACAGCAGCAGCAGCAGCAGCAGCCCATGACCCCACAAGCCTAGCACGCAGCCATATCGGCAGTGGGCAGCGGCAGCTGCAGCAGCAAGTGCAGCATCTGCAGCAGCAAGACTCGAAACACAGATACACCCTACAGCGCATTCGGCCCTCCGAAAGGATCCGCCGCAGCAGCTGCGAAACACAACCAACACTAGCAGCAGCAGCAGCAGCAGCAGCAGCAGCAGCAGCAGACCCTCATCTCCATAGTTTCTTGTTGTGTAGTAAACCACAAGAGACTCCATGGGATAAGCCAAAGAGAGCTGGTGGAGAGCAGCAAGAGTTACATTGGGGCCGAAGGGGACGCGGTGTTCTTTGGTGTAGAGCCGCAGCTCCCCGATTTGCTGCTGCTGCTGCTGCTGCTGCAGCTGGCGGTTGAGGCGCGCAGCAATGAAGCGACACAGCTGCAAAACTGTGCTGTGGCCTTCAGTGGAGAATTTGTTTTGCTGCAGCAGCGGCAGCTGCGGCAGCAGCGGGTCGGGGATTAGCTCAAAGCGCAGCTTCATCGGTGCTGCTGCTTCTGGGTTCGCGTCCGCCGCTGCAGTTCCTGCTGCTGCTGCGGCTGCTGCTGCTGCTGCAACCTGCTGTTTCCGCAGCAGCACAGACAACTCCCGCCGCATCCGCTTCTTCTCCAGGGGCGGCAGCACCGCCTGCATGGCCATGGTGAGATACCTGCTGCTGCTGCTGCCTGTTGCTGCTTCAGCAGCTGAACCTGAGGCCCTCCCTTGCTGCTGCTGCTGCCGCGGCACCGGCTGGCCCGAGGCGTCGATGAAAGCGGCAGGGGTTGGCGCGCGGGGGAACAGTCCGGGATAGACTTTGCTGCTGCTGCTGCTGCTGCTGCTGGGAGTCGCTGCAAGCTTCTTGTAGGGCTGCTGCAGCAGCTCCGCAGCTGCCGCTAAGCTGCGTTTGTGTGCAGCAGCGGGGTCTGCTGCAGCGAGGGCGTCTGGCACAGGACTTGCGCCGGCGCCGGCCGCGCCGGCTGCTGCTGCTGCGGCCGCAGCAGCAGCAGCAGCAGCGTGTTCTGCTGCTGCTCCTTGACTCGAATTCAACCGCTGGTTCGCCCGCGCCAGCAGCACATGGTGCTTCTCTTCAAAAGCTTCCAAAGAAGGAAATATGCGACGCACAACTCTGTCCAGCGCGCCGTCGGGGCGCAGACTGCGGCGCGAGGCCACGTGGGACCGACACTGCGCGCAGCAGCAGCAGCAGCAGCAGCAGCAGCAGCAGCAGCAGCGCAGCAGCAGCAGCAGCAGCAGCGGCAGGTGCAGCAGGGAGGGCAGCGAGAGGCAAGCAGCCATCCGGCTCCGCAACACGCTCTAGTGCACCCCGAACCCAAATGTGCTCTAAACCCTAAACCCTAAACGCTAAACCCTAAACCCGAGAAACGACAGAGCAGGTGGACCCCAGCTAGGCTCTAAACCCTAAACCCTAGACGCCAAACCCTAAACCCTAGAAACGACAGAGCAACTGGCCCTGACGGCTGAGCCTAAGACTCTAGGTTTCGCTGCTGCTCTCCGGTGATGCCTCGAACCCCGTGGAAGCCAAACCACAAACCCTAAACCCTAAGCCCTAAACCCTAAACCCTAAACCCTACACCCTAAACCCTAACCCTAATCCCCAAATTTTGAACCCTGAAAACCAAACCCTAACCCCCAAACCCTAAACCCCGGACCCCGAACCCCAACGCCCAAGCCCCAAGCCCCAAACCCCAAACCCTAAACCCTAAACCCTAAACCCTAAACCCTAAACCCTAAACCCTAAACCCTAAACCCTCACCTGGGGGCACTCCCGAATGCCAATGCGAACGCACTTTTCTATGCACTCTGCGCAGAAGCGGTGGAGGCAAGTCTTGACGACAACAGTGTGATCTAAAATGGACATGCAAATGGGACAAGAAAGGTCTTCTCGAAGTTTGATGCTGCTGAGGGTTCTGCGCTGCTGCAGCAGCTCCGCGGGCGCGCGCCGCGCTGCTGCTGCTGCTTGCTGCAGCGAAATCGAAGCCGGCAGCCGCTGCTGCAGCAAACGGTAGTACGCCCAGTCCCGGCCCCACAGCGTCCCGTGTTCTCTGTCGTACGCCAGCCACTGCTTCGACCGCTCGCTCATCACCCCGCTGCTGCTGCTGCTGCTGCTGCTGCTGCTGCTGCTGCTGGTCGGGGCCGCGGTCGGGGTCGTGCTGCTGCTGCTGCTGCTCGTGCTGCTCGTGTCCGTGCTGCTCGTGCTCGTGCTCGGGGCGCTCCTCGCGGGGCTCTGGCTCCCTCGGGCCCCCGTCTTCACAGCCGCAGCGCCTGCTGCTGGTGCTGCTGCTGCTGCTGGTGCTGCTGCTGCTGCTGCTGCTGCTGCTGCTGCTGGTGATTGAGCTGCTGCTGCTGCTGCCGGCTGGCTCCGGACCGAACTTAAAGTGTGATCAACTCTGCTGCTGCTGGCGCTGCCTTGACGCGCCCCCGAGGAAGCAGCAACGGAGGCTGCCCCCGCAGCAGCAGCAGCAGCAGCAGCAGCAGCAGGTGGTGAGTGCCGCTGCGCCTTAACACCACCCCCCGAGACTACCACAGGCTTTGGTTGCTGCTGCTGCTGTTGATGCAGCGCTTGCTGCTGCCTCTGATTTTGTCCCAGCTGCTCTTGCTTCTGCTGCTGCTGCTGCAGTGGCTGCTGCTGCCGCTGCAGTGACTGCTGCTGCTGCTGCAGTGGTTGCTGCTGCTGCTGCAGTGGCTGCTGCTGCTGCTGCACTTGCTGGGGTTGAACCGCCCTGGGCACATGACCGACGGTCGCTGGAACTGGTTGCGGCTGCTGCCGCGGCTGCTGTTGTTGCTGCTGCTGTCGCGGCTGCTGTTGCTGTTGCTGCTGTTGCTGTTGCTGTTGCTGTTGTCGCTGCAGCTGTTGTTGTTGCTGCTGCTGCTGGCGCGGCGGCTGTTGCTGCGGCTGTTGCTGCTGCTGCGGCTGTTGTTGTTGTTGCTGCTGGCGCGGCTGCTGTTGCTGCGCTTGCTGCTGCTGCTGGTGCCACGGTTGCTGCTGCAGTGGTTGCTGCTGCGGCGTCTGTGTCTGCTGCTGCTGATGCAGCCACAGCTGCTGCTGCTGCTGCCGCGGCTGCTGCAGTGGCAGCTGCTGCGGCAGTGGCAGCTGCTGCTTGAGAAGCGGATGGCTTGGAACAGTGGCTGCTGTGTATAGCGGAAGACCAGGGGTGCCGCAGAGTGGCGGCCGCTGCAGCAGCGTTTGCTGCTGCAGCAAAGGCCGCTGCTGCGGCAGTAGGATCTTGGTATCCGTGGTGCCGCTGCTGCTGCTGCTGCTGCTGCTCCCTATGAGCTGCAGCGCATTCCTGCTTAGCTGCGACTGCAGCAACTGAATGCACTGCTGGCCCCGCACAGAAGCAGCTGTAGCGGGAGATGCAGCACGAGCTGCGGCAACTGGTGTTGCTGGTGCTGCACCAGCAGCAGCAGCTGCTGCTGCGGCTGGTGCTGCTGATGCGGCAGGTACTGCTACCCCAGCAGCTGGTGCTGCTGTTGCTCCAGAAGCTGGTGTTGCAGTTGATCCCGCAGCTGGCGTCGCTGCTGCAGGTGATGCTGCTGCTGCAGCGACCGCCGGGGCTGCTGCTGCTGCTGCTGCATTAGGAGCTGGTGCTGCTGCTGCCGGTGGTACAACAACGGTAGGTGCAGCCGTAGCTGCTGCCGTTCCGCCCGCTGCTGCTGCTGATGCAGGACTTGGGGCCGCAGCACCAGCACCATGGGGCTCCTGGAACCCCTGAGGCCCCTGAGGAGCTGCCATGGGCAGCAGCAATCTCGACCCCTACTGCTGCAGCATGCTGCTGCTGCTGCTGCTGGCACTGCTTCCGCCGCAATGGGGAGGCCAGAGCCCCCAGAAGAACAGCTAGACTCACAAAAGCAGCTGGAAGCTGCTACTTCTGCTGCTACAGACAGCAGAGCTGGTCCCGCTGCTGCTGTTGCGGTCCTTGCGCTTACAAAGACAGCAGCAGCAGCGGCAGCAGCAGAGCAGCAGACCGAGGCAGCGCCCGCTGCCAGCCAAAGGCAGCACAGATTGGGGTGTATGTACAACTAAAAATCGAATTGCCGCGGTGTCTGCTGCTTTTGATCCTGATCTGTAGAAGGCGCATGCAGCTGTGGCTGGAGCCAAGTCGAGCAGCAGGAGCAGCGGCGGCGGCGGCAGCTGCAGCAGCAAAAGCAGCTAGCAACGGGCCCCGAATCATAGAAATTACAAAAGACAGTTTCATTTATGCGTTCTTCCACTAGCCATTAGCCTCCCGTTGAGGCCGCTGACTGCAACTCCCAAGCGCTGCTGCTGCAGTTGCTGCTGCTGCTGCATTTGCTGCAGCCAGCAGCAAGCGCCAGCTGCTCTGAGGCGGCACCTGCGGAGGGCGTGGGGCCCCGAGTAGATGAGGGCTTTGGGGGGACAGATGCAGTAGGCAGCGCTGCGCACACGCGGAGCCGACTGCAGCTGCAGCAGCAACTGCAGGAGCAGCAGCAGCAGCAGCAAGACCAGCTGCAGAAGCAGGCGATGTTGCAGCAGTCAAGGCCTTCACCAAGTGTGGAGGATGTGCTGTCTGCTCTGCTACGCGTGCTCTCCGCCGTGCAGCTCGTTTCCCCCGCCTCGAATGACGCAGCAGCAGCAGCAGCAGCAGCAGCAGCAACGGCTACTGCAGCAGCAGCAGTGGGTCCCAATGGCGCCTCTCACCCGCACAAAGGCGCACAGCAAGTCCTGCATGAGGCGCAGCCAGCTGCCCTTCTACTGAAGCAGCAGCAGCCTTTGGAATTGCAGCGGCTGCTGCTCAGCGACTGCAGCATCCCCCAGCTGCTGCTGCGGGCAGTGCACTTGGCCATGAACAGCGGCTTGCTGCTGCTGCGACAACCGCAGCAGCAGCAACAGCAGCAGAAGCAACAGCAGCAACAGCAGCAGCAGCAGCAGCTCGATCAGTTTGCCGCGGATTTGTTGAGGGCTCGGATTGCTCCTTTTCTTTTGCTGCCTTCTCCGTTCCCATTTTGTCGCTATAAGCAGGTGATTTGCCCAAGAAATTTGCTGCGGCTGCTATTGCTGCTGCTGTTGCTGCTGCTGCTGCTGCTGTTGCGGCTGCTGCTGTGGCTTCTGCCGCCCTCCATTTGCTGCTGCCTCCCCGGTTGCTGCTGTTGCTGCTGCTGCAGGCACTCTCTGTGGCTCCCCACTTCAACAGGCTCATAGACAACATCACAACAGACCCCCAGTGGCTGCTGCAGCAGCTGCAGCTTGCTGCAGCACACGATGCCTTCCTGGCCCGCCTGCTGCGGATTTTGCAAAGAGTGTACATCAGCAGCAGCAGCAGCAGCAGCAGCAGCAGCAGCAGCAGCAAGAGTGCGCCGCGTTCCATCCAGAAGGACATCCGGCTTCATTTGCTGCGCACAGACTTCATGTTGGACACCTCTGTCGAGCAGCAGCAGCAGCAGCAGCACCCAGCAGCAGCAGCAGCAACAGAAGCAGCAGCAGCAGCAGCAGAAGAGGCAAGAGCCTGGCCGCTGCGGCTGGTGGAGGTGAACACAATTGCTGTTTCTTTTGCGGGCCTGAGCCAGCGCGTGTCGGAGCTGCACAGACTCCTGGTGCAGCAGCTAGCTGCAGCACAGCTAGCCAAAGAGCAGCAGCAGCTAGCTGGGGCTTTTCCCGCTGCTGCTGCTTCTCCCGGGGGGGCCCAGGAGTTCCCAGCCTGCCCCCACAATACGCCTGTGGAGGAAATGGCTGCTGCTGTTGCTGCTGCCCACCGCGCCTACGTAGCGCGGCTGCAGCAGCAGCTGCAGCAGCAGCAGCAGCAGCAGCAGCAGCAGCAGCAGCAGCAGCGCGTGTTTCCTATGGTGATGCTGCTAGTGTGTCTCGAGCCCGAGACCAACTTATTTGATCAGCTGCAGCTGCAGACAGCAGTGGAGACGGCGAGCGGCGTGCAGCTGCTGCGGCTGTCCCCGCAGCAGCTCTACGACTTGTGGCAGCAGCAGCAGCTGCTGCTGCTGCACCCCGACGGCAGCAGCAGCAAGTGGAAAGCCACCGGCGCAGCAGACGAGCCCTGCCCGCCCGCAGGCCGTCTGCTGCTCCGCAGCCTGCCTCCAGGCCGCGGCCCCCGCTGCAGCTGCCCCCAGCAGCAGCAGCAGCAGCAGCAGCAGCAGCAGCAGCAGCAGGAGTCCAGCTGCTGCTGCTGCTGGCACGAAGTGTCGCTGCTGCTGCTGCGGTCGCTGTACTGCCCCAGCCACTACCCACACGAAGGCATTTGGCAGCTGAGAGAAATGCTGGAGGTCTCCGACGCAATTAAAGTCCCTTCAGTTGCTGCGCAGCTCGCGGGCACAAAGAAGGTGCAGCAGCTCTTCAGCAGGGACCTGCAGCAGCTCCTGCGGCTGCAGCAGCAGCAGCAGCAGCAGCAGCAGCAGCAGCTGGGGTGCTCCGCTGCGTCCGCACAGGTAGAAGATGTCCTGCAGCGCTTCTTGCCCTGCCCAGCAGCAAGAGCAGCAGTTCGCGAAGTGCTGCAGCCCCACGTTGACCCTGCAGACACGCCTTTCCCAGCAGCAGCAGCAGCAGCAGCACCCGCTGCAGCAGCAGCAGCAGCAGCAGCAGCAAGCACCCCACTGGAAGCCTTGAGTCTAGCTATGGTCGAAGACGCTGTGGCTAATCCCCAGCTCTATTTGCTGAAGCCCCAGCGGGAAGGCGGGGGCAACAACGTGTGCGGGCCGCTGCTGCAGCAGCTGCTCTCGCGGCACCTTGCTGCTGCTGCTCCTGCTGCTTCTGCTGCTCCTCCTGGCGCCCACTCTGCTGCTGCTGCTGCTGCGTCTGCCCCTGCTGCTGCTGCTGCTGCTGCAGGCCTTGCTGGGAAGGCCCCAGACAGGCTTCAGTCTTATGTCCTCGTGCGGCGCATGTTCCCTCCTGTGCTGCCTTCTTTGTGTTTGAGAATGGAAGCAGAGCAGCAGCAGCAGCAGCAGCAGCAGCAGCAGCAGCAGCAAGGGCTCTTTTCGTCGGTGCAGTGCAGAGCCATTGCAACTGTGGGGGAGCTGGGAGTCTTCAGTGCGTTTCTGTACTGCGGAGAAGGGCAGCAGCTGCTAAGCAGCAGCAGCGGCAGCAGCAGCAGCAGCAGCAGCAGCAGCAGCTATGAGCTCAACGTGAGCTGCGGGACGCTGCTGAGGTCAAAAGCAGCAGCAGCAGATGAAGGTGGAGTTGCTGCTGGCTACGCCCAGCTGGACTCGCCTTTGCTGTTTGCTGGAGATGAGGCCTGGGCCCTTGTGCAGCAGCTGCAGCAGCTGGGAAGCACCTGGGCTTAACTGCTTGTGTCTTTCCTGCTGCTGCTGCTGCTGCTGCTGCTGCTGCTGAGGAAGTCTCAGGGAGCGCAGCGAAGGCGATGTAAGGGCAGCAGCAGCTGCCGCTGTTGCAGCCTAAGGAGCCTCTTGCAGCAGCAGCAGCAGCAGCAAGCGCTGCTGCTGCAGCAGCAATTTGGGCCCCTAGCTGCTACTCAGCTGTGGCCCCGCGCCAGGGGAGGGAAGCAGCAGCAGCACAGCGCAAGTGAAGCGCAGCTGCTGCTGCAACAGTGCAGCTTCCCAGGGTTTAGGGTTTAGGGTTTAGGGTTTTGCACAAAAGGCACAGAAGCAAACCGAAAAGACCTGCGAGGCAGCAGCTTATGCTCTACCCTTCTTCGCAGCAGCAACACGGGAGCAGCAGCTCCCCACAAGGGCCCCAGGGGGGCCCCCACTATCAAGGGGGCCCCCCTCTCAGTGCCTTATCTTTCTCAGGGGCCCCCTCACCCTTTGGGGGGCCCCCCATCATTTGGGGGCTCCCCTTCCCTTTTGGGGTCCCCTCTTCTCTTTCGGATGCCCCCATCCTTTGGGGGCCCCCCCAGCCTTTGGGGGGCCCCCCAGCCTTTGGGGGGCCCCCCAGCCTTTGGGGGGCCCCCCAGCCTTGGGGGGCCCCCAAGCCTTTGGGGGGCCCCCTTCGGGGGGCCCCCCAGGGAGGCGCAGCTCTGGCTTTCAGGTCTCATTAAATGTGGGGAGCTGTTCTTCCCCGCACCTTTCCCCCCCGTGGCTAGCTGTGGCTGTTAACAGCTAGCTGTGGCTAGCTGCAGCTGCCTGTGGCTAGCTGTGGCTGTTAACAGCTAGCTGTGGCTAGCTGCAGCTGCCTGCGGCTAGCTGTGGCTGTTAACAGCTAGCTGTGGCTAGCTGCAGCTGCCTGTGGCTAGCCGTGGCTAGCCACGAGGCGCTGTGCTCGCTGGGTGGCTGGGGCTCCGGGGGGGAGCAGCATTTTTTAAGTGCAGCTAGCTGCTGCTGCTGCTTTTAAGTGCAGCTAGCTGCTGCTGCTGCTTTTTAATTGTATTGAATTATTATTATTAATTGGTTGTACTTTGCTGCCTGCTGGGGGCGGCAGGTGGGGAATGCGGATCGCTGCTGCTGCTGCTCTTGCTGCTTGCTGCTATTTCTGGATCTGCTGCTGCTGTCTTGCTGCATGCTGCTGCTTCACGAGGCGTGGCTGCTGCTCTTGCTGTTTGCTGCTTCTTCGCTAGCTGGGGCTGCTGCGTGGCTGCTGCTTGCTGCGGCGCGAGCTGCGGATTCTGCTGCTGCTGAACGCCTGGCGGGATTGAAAACCTTTACAGTTTGAATATTTAAAAGCTAAATTAAACAGAAGATTTGCTGAATAGTTCTTGATTTCGGTGGCTGTGGCCGTCGGCGGCGGCTGGAACGGTCCGCTGTTGCATGCGCCGTGCTGTGTCTTTGTGCTGCTTTGGCGCTGCTGCTGCTGCTGCTGCTGCTGCGTTTCAGGGCATTTTTCTAGTCATTGAAACTTAAATGAATTTTTGTGTCAGGCAGTCTTTCGTTTTCGACTGTCTCTTAGGCGAGGTGAGCGCAAGGGCTGCTCCTCAGGCTGCTTTGCTGCCGCTGCCGCTGCTGCACTGTGAGCGGCGCGGTTTCTTCTGCGCTCTTAATCGCAGTATCGAAAAAAGAATTGAAATTTATAACTGTAGAGGCTTATTTTTTTAGCAGGACGCGTTGCTCGTGTTTGCTGCGGTGTACATACACCTGCCGAGCTCGCCTTCCAACACACTGCCAGGTTTGAAGCCAACACTCCATCACTTTCTTTCTTCTTCGCGTTTCTTGTCTTTCGCCAGCCCCAGCAGCTTTTTTAGAGCTGCTAGTCTACTGGAAGGTCCCCGCGAGTCCCTGTGGGCACCTGGGGCCCCCCGCAGCTTTCTTACCTTCTCCCTTGGGGCCCCGGGGCCCCGCACTTGTGCTGCAGATGCCGCCTCGGCTGTCTTCAGACCCCGCTGTTGTATCCTTCACAGTATGTGGGGCCCCAGCAGCAGCAGCAGCAGCAGCAGCGCCGCCAGCAGCAGCCCCAGCAGCAGCAGCACTGGCAGCAGCGGGGCCTGCCGCTGCTCCTGAGGACTCAAAGGAAAAGAAGGAGGGAGAAAATTCTGGCCCTCCTTCGGCGTTGGTGCATCTCTCTCGCACGCTTCTGTCACTGAAGTAATCCTGCTGCTGCTGCTGCTGCTGCTGCTTCTGCTGCTGCTGCTGCTTGTTCGCAGCTGTCTGCTGCTGCAGCTCCCTGTGCGCCGCGTCCATTGCCCGCGCTTCCGCTGTGGGAGCTGGCGCAGCTATTAGGCCGTCCGCTGCAGCTGCTGCGGCATTAGCTTCTCCCCACCCGCCGCCGCTGCTGCTGCTGCTGCTGCTGCTGCTGCTGCTGCTGCTGCAGGTGCCTGCACAGCTACGACGCGAGCGTGACGCGCATCATTTGTCAAGTCTCTTTCGTGGCTCTTTACCGCCTCGATGTGGCTCGAAAGGTTTGGAATAAAATGGATGTTGTGGGGGGCCTCCACTTGACCCAGCGGAGGGTACCCCCGGGGGCCCCCCGGGGCCCCCCCCCGGGGGGGGCCCCCTCGTGGGGCTGTTTGCTGCTGCCGTGCCACGAGCAGCCCCTGACTTCGGAAATGTATTTGCGCTATGGCGGGGACAAGGGGGGTCACCGGCGAAGTCCTTTGTTCGAGGCCCCCGGGGGTGCAGCAGGAGCAGCAGCAGGAGCAGCAGCAACGGGAGCAGCAGCAGCAGCAGCAGGTGCTGCTAAGTACCGCATGTTCATCATCAACCAGTGCAGAGAAGAAGTTTTCTTCCAAGACATTTTCCCCGGCCCCAACTTCATTGTCGAGGCGGGGCCCAGCCACGTCTTCTACAAGATTCCCGAGGCCAACGAGGTGCGCTCTTGCTGCTGCTGCTGCTGCTGCTGCTGCTGCTGCTGCTGCTCTTGCTGCTGCTGCTGCGGCTGCTCGTGCTGCTGCTGCTGTTGCTGGTGCTGGTGTTGACTCTGCCGTCTTCGCCAAAAGGCAGCCGTAGGGTCTGGCCACAGACAGCAGCAGCAGCAGCAGCAGCAGCAGCAGCAGCAGGTATTTCACTGCGTGGGCCAACACTCTGGGCTTGAGGGCCAGGTCTGCGCTGCTGCTGCTGCTGCTGCTGCTGCTGCTGTCCTTTTCTGAGGCGAGGTGTATCTGTCTGCCGTGCGCGCCTCTGCTGGTGCTACTGCTGCTGCATTGTGGCGCTGAGGTCGATTTGCTGCTGCTGCTGCTGTTGCTGCTGCTGCTGCTGCTGCAGGATCAATATGCAGTTTACGGGCTGTGGATGCACAGCGACGAAGAAAGGCTGCGGCTGCAGGAGGCGCTGCGAGAGCTGCTTGAGTCTGAAGGGCAAAGCTCGGAGCCAGCAGCAGCAGCAGCAACAGCAGCAACAGCAGCAGCAGCAGCAGGGGGAGGAGGCGCGGTAGCGCAGAACGTGGCGTCTCTCCCGGGCTTGCCGCCGCAGCAGCAGCAACAGCAGCAGCAGCAGCAGCAGCAGCAGCAGCAAATCGTGAGGCAAGGGAAACAAGCGCAGCAGCAGCGGCCGCACGAGAGAGCAAGGGATCCAGCTGGAGAGAATGCAGGCAAAGTGCGCCGCTGGGCAGTAGCAGCAGCAGCAGCAGCTGTTGCTGCTGCTGCTGCTGTTGCTGCTAAATTATTTGCTGCTTAGAACGGCTTGCGGTGTGCATGAAAGGGCTTTCATGGCTTTTTTGCAGCTACGCGGCGCCTGCTGCTGCTGCAGTATACCCCAGTGTCTCGCTGCTGCTGCTACACCCGTTGCTGCTGCGGCTGAATCTGCTGCTGCTGCTGCTGCTGCTGCTGCTGTCTCAGGCGTTGCTGTCTTTCTTGACTGGAGGCGTGCCAATACCGAGCGCCTTTGAGCATTCATACGAGACAGCGAGCGGGAGGCTTGCTGCGAAGTCTGCGGGGGCAGCAGCAGCAGCAAACACAGCAGCAGCAAATACAGCAGCAGCAAGCACAGCAGCAGCAAGTGCAGCAGCAGCCGACACGGCAGCAGCAAGTGCAGCAGCAGAGGCTCAGACAGCGCCGCCGAGAACGAGAAGTCTGCCCTCTTCAGCAGCAGACGGAGGAAAAGCAATTATTAGTTTGCTGCGGCAGCACAGGGAACATCGGCAGCAGCAGCAGCACGAGCAGCTGCAGCCGGAAAGCGGTCATGTGCAGCAGGAGCGACAGCAGGTGCAGCGGGACAGGCAGCAGCTGCAGCAGCAGCTGCTGCAGCAGCAGCAGGAAGAGCTGCAGCAGCAACGGCAGCAGCAGGAGCAGCAGCAGCAGCAACGGCAGCAGCAGCAGCGGCAGAGCCAACAGCCGCAGCACCAGAAACCACAACTGCCGAAGGAGAGACCGCAGCGGTATCTGCAGCCGCCGGGACAAGAGCAGCAGCAGCGCCAGGAGCCACAGCAGCACTGGTGGCAGCAACGTGAGCAAAAGCTGCAGCAGCAGCAGCAGCAGCAGCAGCAGCAGCAGCAGCAGCAGGGACTGCAGCAAGCAGCTGATGCTGCTCCGCGTGACCCAGCAGGCGGCCTCAGGCGGCCCTCAGAGCAAAAGCGGGGCGGAGAGCCCGCACGTTTTGTGCGCGCAGCAACGGCGCCAACAGCAGCAGCAGCACCCCAAGCAGCAGCAGCAGCGCCAACAGCAGCAGCAGCAGCAGCAGCAGCAGCAGCGCCAATTGCACGCTCCGCACCCTTGTCTCCGTCCCGTAGCTGCAACTACCCCAAAGCGTTTTCGCAGCAGTCGCTGCTGCAGATGCTCACAGTGAGGCATGGGCACCTGCTATGTCTCACGCCTAGCTAGCTAGCTAGCTGGCTAGCTAGCTAGCTGGCTAGCTAGCTAGCTGGCCAGCCAGATAGCTAGCCAGCCAGTTAGCTGGCTCAGCAGCTAGCCTGCGCAGCTGGCTGTGTAGCTAGGAAGCTCAGTGTCTAGTAAGCTCTGCGCATGTGTGGTGGCTGTTCTTGCTGTCTATGGGCTGCTGCTGCTGCTGCTGCTGCTGCTATCTTCGCGCTGCTGCAGCGGGAGTGCACAGGAGCCCCAGGGACTGCAGCAACCGATGACGCAGCAGCAGCAGCGCTGGAATCAGCAGGGGTCCCTGTGGCGTCGACCGCAGCAGAAACAGCAACAGCAGCAGATGCTGCAGCAGCATTCCCAGCAGCAGCAGCAGCAGCAGACGAGGAGACCACTGTTGTTTCGCGGGCGTCTCTAAGGCAGGCAATCGCGGCTGCGCTGCAGAGCGACGAGTTCCAGGACCTCGTGTGGCGGCAGCTGCTGCTGCTGCAGCAGCAGAATAGGCAGCAGCAGGATAGGCAGCAGCAGGACAGGCAGCAGCAGCATCAGCATCAGCACCAGCAGAGCAGGCAGCAGCAAAACCGGCAGCAGCAACAGCAGCAGCAGCAACAGCAGCAGCAGCAGATCCTCCGTAGGAGCGAGCGCAACCAAAAGCTGGAGGGGTGAACAGCGCAGCCCGTAGAGGCCTAGAAGTCCCAGAGGGGCCCCCCAGGGTCCCAGAGGGGCCCCTGGGGGGCCCTTCTGGGGCCCCTCTGGGGTCTCGCTGGGGCCCCTCTGGGGCCCCGCTGGGGCCCTTTTGGGGCCCCCCAGGGGTCCCCACTGGGGCCCCCCAGGGGTCCCCACTGGGGCCCCCCAGGGGTCCCCACTGGGGCCCCCCAGGAGCCCCTCTGGGGCCCCTAAGGGCCCCAGAGGGGACCTAAAAAGACCGTTTTGGGCCCCTGAGGGACCCCAAAAAGGTCTTTTTAGGTCTGCGGGAGGCCCTAAAGGGGTCTTTTCAAACTCCAAAAGGGCCTCAAAAGGGCCTTTTCAAGGCCTGTGGGGGGCCCCAAGGGGGTCGTTTTGAAGCACATGGGGGCCCCACAAGGATCTTATAGAGGCGCCACTGTGGGGCCCATGAGAAGCCCCTAAAAAGCCTTTTGGGGCTTCTTAGACAAGGAATAAAAACTGAGGGGCCCCCAAGAGGGCACAGGGGGCCTCCAGAGGTCCCAAAGATGCCCTCAAGCAGCAGCAAGGGAAGTAATTCCTTCTTTTGTTGCTGGAGGGGGCCTTTTGTGCAGCTGAGGGCTCTCCAGCTAGCTGCAGAGGCGGCGGGCTACCCGCTAGCTAGCTAGCTAGCTAGCTGACTAGCTAGGTAACTAGCTAGCTAACTAGCCAGCTAGATGACTAGGTAGCAAACTGGCTGGCTAGCTAGCTAAGTCGCTCGGCGGCTGCCTCTGCCTCGCCAGGTAGCTAGCTGAGGGCTGGCTAGCTGAGCAGCAGCAGCTAGCTGATAGTTGCCTTGCCAGGTAGCTAGCTAAGGAGCTACTCGGGCAGTTAGTGCTTCTCTGCGTAGGAAGAACGACTGAAGGTGGGTTTCTGCTGCTGCTGCAGCTAGCTGGCTGCAGCTGCTTGGATTGCTGCTGCGCTGAATGCAGCTGCTGCTGCACTCGGTCACTCAGCTGCTGCAGCAGCAAGTCACAGCCCAACCACTGCAGTGACCGCCTAAAGGGCGTGCTAGCCAACCCAGCTAGCTAGCAGGGCCCCTCACCGGGTAACTAGCTAGCTAGCGAGCTGGCTAGCTAGTTGGCTAGCTAGCTAGCTAGCTGGATAGCTAGCTAGCTCGAACTGCTGGCTTGCTGGCATGCTAGCTCAGATCAAAGACCGTTCCATGGGAGGTTGTGCAGCGAGCTGCTGCTGCGCTCAAAAGCTGTGGGGCTTCTAGGGTTGTGCTGCAGCTCCGTTTGTGTCTTCCATGTCTGTTTGCTGCTGCTGCTGCTGCTGCTGCTGCTGCTGCTGCTGGTTGATTTTGGCGCGGCCGTGCTTCTTCTTCGGCTGTAGAAAGAGAGTGAGGACAGAGCAGGGGCCCTTCGCCTGAGGTGCTGCTGCAGGCTGCCCCACATCCTGCAGCAGCTGCTGCAGCTGCTGCAGCAGCGGCAGGTGGTTTTCTGGGGAGAGCCGCTCGCGGCCCCTCAGCTGCAGCGTGAACTTAACCTGAAAAAGAAAAAAGTGAATTGCTGCAGCACAACCTGAGGAAAAAGAAGTGAATTGCTGCAGCAAAACCTGAAAAAGAAAAAAGTGAATTGCTGCAGCAAACTGCTGCAGCAGATCTTCTCCATGCTTCTTCGCTTAGAGCTCTGCAGTGTATAGACAGCTTCCAGGGCGGGGGAGTCTGCTGCTGCTGCTGCTGCCCACGTGTCGTGAGTGCTGCTGCTGCTGGCAAACGTGCATTGTGCTGCTGCTGCTTTTGCTGCTGCTGCTGCGGCGCCAGCGGGCTGCTGTCGCTGCTGCCGGCAGGCAGACTGCCTCTTCAGAAGTTCTAAACAATTCATTTTTTGTTTTCTTTTGTTTGCCTCATTTTAATTTATTATTATTTTTCTTCTTTTGAATTTGCTGCTGCTCTTTGCTGCTGGGTGCAGCAGACACACCTGATGCTTCCCTTCTAAGAAGACCCGCGCCTGCCGCGCCTTCTGCTGGAGGTCCCCCGCAGCAATCCTGAAGAAAGAAGCCAATTATGCAAACTCCGCATGCTGCTGCTGCTGCTGCTGCTGCTGCTGCTGCTGCTGCTTGTGTCACTCTCTGTGCTGCTCCTGTCCCTCTCGGTGCTGCTGCTGCTGCTGCCAGACTTCCAAACTCCCCTGACACTACTATCAGGATGCGAGGCAGCGACTGCAGCTGAGTAGAGCTGCTGCTGCAGCAGTGACAGCAGCAGCAGCAGCAGCGCTAGCAGCAGCAGCAGCGCTAGCAGCAGCAGCAGCAGCAGTATCTGCGGTGGGTTACCGGGCACTCAGCTTGATCTCTTTCTTGCGTGGTTGTTTAGAAGCCTTTGCCCTCAAGGCTCGAGTCTGCGCAGATCCGTAAACCCTAAACCCTAAACCCTAAATCCGAAACCCTAAAACTAAAGACAGAAAGAAAGACTATGAACTATCTATTTCCTCCCCAGGCAAAGATGGGGACCCTGAGCAGCCACAGAAACAAGCCAAGGCGCCCTCACTTTATTGTAGTTTGCAGCAGCAAAGTCTGGGTGTTGGTGCTGCTGCAGCTCGCTCTCCTGCCGCTGCAGCATCTGCCGCAGCATTTGCTGCCCCCCCTCGAAGTCCGAAAGGTTTTCAACTGTATTCCTCAGCTTCAAGTACTCCTCCGGGTCCCCTGCGAAGGGCCCCGCAAGCAAGCGGCCCAGAGCGCCTGCTAGGGGCGCCTGGGGGGCCCCTAGGGGGCCCCCCCGCCTCAGTCTATGGGCAGTGTAGGAGCTAGCTGCGGGAGAAATGAGGCAAGAGGGGGTCCCAGGGGAGCTACGAAAGCCTCGACATAAGCCGCTGCAAAGAAGTAGCAGCAGACAGAAGGAAACAGCTCGCAATTTCATGCTGGGCTGAAGTTCGAGGCCCCTGGGCTGCCTGTGCACTCTGTGCACGACGAGCCCGGGGGTTCCGGCGCGTTTATCACCGTTTCATAGACAAAATTTGATTGAAATTGACAAAATAAACAAATAAAATAAACTAAAATGTTTTCGTTCGGATTTTCGCGGGAGAAAGAAGAGGATCGCCACACTGTCGGCCAAGACCCCAGGGGGCCCCGCCCTCCGCAGGGGAGGAGTGAAGAACGCAGGGATCCCCAATAATTACGGAGGAAAAATATGCAAAATATAATAAAATTGAAGCATTTGAAGACAAATAAGCTAACATCACGTCAAGCCGCAGAGAGGGAATCCTGCCAGGGGCCCCTAAGGGGCCCCCTGCTCAAGGGGCCCCTTGTCCCACCCTCGAGAGCCTCTGGGGGGCTCACTTCCCAACGTTTATGTGGGAGTTGTGGCAGCAGCGGAATTAATTTTAATTTGTTAAGTTTTGACTGGCTTCTGTCTGTTGATTATCTGCTTAAAGTGGACATACACTCTGCCCACGCTGCGCAGACAGCTGCGCAGCACCAGCAGGCGAGGAGTCCCGAGAGGGAAGGGCTTGCCTTCCCTGCTCGATTTGCTGCTGCTGCTGCTGCTGCTGCAGATCTACACCCACGCCAGCGCTTCTGCTGCTGCAGACACCTCTGCTGCTGCAGCTGCTGCCGGCACTCGGGGCCCCCAGCCCCGAGCACTGCAGGCTGCGGTCTATGCCTTGCTGCTTACTGTAGCTGCATGCGCAGCTGGGGGCCCCTGCTTTGCTGTGGGGGCCCCTCAGCATTCCCAAACTCATGGGGTCTTTGCTGCATTCGGCGATGACTTCATGCTGCCTCTGCTTCTGGGGGCCCCCACGTTTGCTGCCCACGCACCGAACAGCAGCAGCAGCAGCAGCAACAGCAGCAACAGCAGCAGTGCTAATCGTCTTGGCATTCCTTAGCAGCACTTCTCAAGCCTTTGTGCTGCCGCATCTTCAAGCAAACTTCAGCTCGCAGTCGTACAGCAGCAATGACTCGGCAGCAGCAGCAGCAACTGCTGCTGCTGCTGCTGCTGCTGCCGCTGCTGCTACTTCCTCTCCAGCAGCCATTCTGCTTCCGCATTCTCCAATTCCGCTGCGCATAGCGCCGAAGCCAATAGCTCATGCACAAGGGGCAGCAGCAACAAGAGCAGCAGCAGCGTCAGCAGCAGCAGCAGCAAGCGAAGCAGCATCGACAGCAGCAGAAGCGCCAGAAGCAGCAGCAGCTGCTGCAGCACTGCCGGCAGCAGCAGCAGCCCACAGAGAGCCACTGGGGGCCTCTCGGCTGCTGCACGTGCGCCTGCTGACTCTGAACTTAGAGAAGATGGTGCATTTTTACACGCAGCTTCTGGGCATGAAGGTTTTGGGGCTATGGGGGCCCCCGGGGGGGCCCCCTGAGGGGCCCCCAGGGGGGCCCCCTGAGGGGCCCCCAGGGGGACCCCCTGAGGGGGCCCCCCCCGCGCTGCAGCAGCAGTCCCCTCACTTGTGGGAGCCCCTGAGCGGCCGCGTGTCTCTTGCGGGGGGCAGCAGCATTCCCGTAGATCGGATTGTGCTGCTGGGGTATGGCCCAGAGGCTGCTGCAGCAACTGCAGCAGGGGGCCCCCCGGAGGGCCCCCCCGAGGCTTCTGCTGGGGGGCCCCCTCAGGGCCCCAAGCTGGAGCTGATCTACAGCAGCAGATGGGCGCAGCAGCAGCGAGAGGCCGAAGCAGCAGCAGCAGCGGCGCTAAGAAAAGAAGAAAGCGATCTGGTTGCTGCAGTTGCTGCTTTCCAGCAGCAGGAGGCGCTGCGGCAGACAGGCCAGTGCAGCAGCAGCAGCAGCAGAAGCAGCAGCAGTTTGCTGCCCAGCTTGTCGCGCATGCGTGGATATGAGAGGCGGAGAGGAAGATATGACAGGGGCCATCATGGCTTCTTCGGACTTTCGTTTTTGCTGCCGTCGCTGCAGCAGCTGCAGCAGCAGCAAGTGCAGCAGGCTGGAGGCAAGCTGCTGCACTTCCCCGCCAAGCGAAAGCAGGTGCCTTCGATGGTACCAGACCAAGACGTGGGTCTTACACTCTAAACCCTAAACCCTCAGCTCTAAACCCTTAACCTTAAACCCTAAACGCTAAACCCTAGCTTTCTTTCTTTAAGAAGCAGCAGCAGCTCTGCTGCTGCTTAGCTGTCAGGGGTCAGGGTCTTGAGTTTAAACTTGCGTTTAGGCGCGGCAAGAGATTTGGGGCCAGAGCTGCTTCATGCTGGACCCCGACGGGAACGGGGTGGAAGTGCTGCAGCTGACGAGCAGCAGCAGCTGCAGCAGCATTGGTCTTAGTGAACAGGCGAGGAAGCAGGAAGCAGCAATCAATACTTGGCAAAACTACATGGCGGAGCAGGAGGCTGACATTTCCAGGCAAAAGGAGAAGCAGCAGCTGCTGCAGCAACTCGACGAAGTGGAAAAGTTGCTGCTACAACTCGAGCAGCAACAGCAGCAGCACCAGGAGGAGCAGCAGAAAGAGCAGCAGCAGCAGGAACGCGACAGGCTGACGAAGCGGCAGCAGGAGCTGCAGAGAAAACTGGCGGTATTTAACGAGCAGCAGCGTATACTTGACGAGCTGGAGCAACAGCAACAGCAGCGGCAGCGGGAGAGGGAAGCAGCAGCAGCTGGCACTGCACTGCAGCACAAGGGGCCCCTTTCGCCCAGACTGCAGAAGGTAGGGCTGCTTTTCCGTCTATTTTGAAGCACCAGCAGCAGCGACAAGAGAGGGACATGGTCACAGAGCCATGATGGAGACTCTGCTGCTGTTGCTGCTGTAGCTGCTGCTGCTGCTGCCTTCCCTGTGAATGTGAGCAGATTCGACTCTACACGTCATCTCCAGTTGCTGCCGATCGCTTCTTTGGCTCTATGCTGCAGATGCAAGTAAGCGAGAAGCTCAGACTCCCGTAGGGGTCTCAAAGGCTAACTAGAGGGAAAGCAGCAATGTAATAAATCCAAAGGGAGCAGCAGGACCTGCAGGCCGGTAGAGGCAGCAGCAGCGTCCGCAGCAGCTTGGAGGCTAGGTAGCGAGCTATGAAACAGAGAGTCACAATGAGAGCAACGCACAATAAAATAAAAAGACAAAGAGGAATGGAAACGGAGACGAGCAAAGGCGCAGACAGAGACAAGAAACGCATGTAGGCAGGGGAGTGAGAGAGGAATTTGCACGCAGACTGAGAAGTAGAAACAGAATTGAGATAAGATAGAGCGAAGAAGCATTAGGAGCCGAAGACAGCAACGAAAACTATAGCAAGTCAACAGAATCACGCAAAGAGAAGCAGAAGCAAACAGAGCAGCTGTGGCAGCGAGCGAAGCATTCACAGCGGGCAAGTTAGAAGCACAGAGGCGGGCGCTGTCATAAATTAAAAGGGAACAAAAAAACAGAAAAAGATCTGGCGAGAAAGATTTGAAAACTGCTGCTGTGCTGCGGGCTGCTGCAGCTCCTGCGCTACAAGAGCCACTTGCTGGAGCGGCTGCACCCTTGGACTCGTTTTGCTGCCACCAGCCGCACATACGCGTGCGAAGCAGCAGCCCTTCGGGCGAAGGCCGGGGCCAGCGAAGGCGCAAAAGCAGCTGCTGCTGCTGTTGCTGCTGCAATAGCTGCAGCAGGAGACCAGGGCCTCTACGGGGAAACTTCCACTGTTCCCACAGAGTGGGAAGGACCTGCAGCGCAGGACCCTCCCGCCGCTGCTGCTGAAGTCTTCAGGACGGAAGCAGCAGAACGTGAGGTGCCACAAGTCCAGGTGGCCTATGCCTACGACGAGAACGTGGTGAGCTGTTTGTCTTGAGTTCGCAGCAGGAGATTTAGCTGCCGGTCCTGGTGCAGTTTTGCTGCAGAGGGCCGGCCCTATGCATGTGCACATCATTTTCGTGTGGGTGTCGTATGGCCAAGCTCTGATCAGACATATCTGTGCAAAAAGCTGCACCAATTAATAGTGTTTGTAGGCAGCAGTGGGATTGCTAGGCCTGGGACAAAATGCTAGGGAGGGCTAGGGAGCCTATGTGAGACCTTCAGGCGGCGTTTCTGTTGCTGCTGCTGTTGCTGCTCAGGTGTCTGTGCACCCAGGGTTTTTGCATGTGGCGCTGTCGGTGGCCGATGTTCCATCAGCTGTTGCGCACATATCCTCTAAAGAAGCAGAGGCAGCTGCGGCAGCAGAGGCGGAAGAGAAAGCAGCAGAAGCCGCAGCAACAGCCGGCAGCAAGTGCCAGCCATGCAAAATGGAAGGCCTGCAGGAAGGCACACACTTCGGAGCAACGGAAATCGTGGGGGATGCTGAAGACGTTTATAAACCCACCACCATTAAATTCCAAACCCCACAAGAGTGTCTTTTGCTCAACTTCGATGGCTATCCTTTCCTTCTGGCTACCGAGGAACAGGCACAGGCGTACTACCGTTGCCTCCAGAAGGCCCCCGTAACAGGCTCCCCTTTCAAAGCGCTGTAATGTGACCTCATTTGTAAGGCCTGGGGTGCAAAAGCACCTCACTCTAGGGCAGATTTCAGAGCAGCAGCAGCAACTGCTGCTCTCGTATGTTTCAGCTGGTGGTGCCGCAGCCGTCGCTGCTGCAGCTTTAGTCACTGCTGCTGTCGCGGCTGTTGGATTTAAGCGCCAACTCGCGTTGGTGTTTCTGTGCCCATGGCAAACTGTTGACCGCAACAATGGGGCGGTGAAGATACTGTTTGTGAGATATAGTGCGAAATAAAACTCGGAAGACTGGGTTACACGGCTAAAGGAAAAGAAACACAGAAAGAGAAGATTCGAAAGGCACATATGTACAGAAAGCCTGAGAGAAGAGCCCTCTACTTGGTTCAGCAAAAGAAGACATCTGAAGCAACGAGGCACTTCGTAATGGAATAATGCAACGTTTCAGCAGGAGTGGCCACTGTGGCGCCGTTGCTGCCTTTGCTTATGTGCGTGCAACTACACTAATGCTGGGATGTACACCTACAAGTGATTGTCTTCGCATGTTCTCGTTTCTCCGCTCGAGCTCTAAGCACAGCTGTACAGGCCACGCTTGTGAATGTTCCGCTTGCACGCCAGCAAAGAAACAAAATGCTTTTAGAATTTAAGGCGCCAAAAGGGCGCAGAGAACGACTGTCGACTGTCGGCTGTACAAAAGTGGCCATGTGGGAACAGGCGTCACTCAAGCGCGCACACAAGGCCAGGTTGTAGGTGGGCATACAGCAAGCCTACAACAAGACCCCCAACTGGGGTCTGCGTCTACGCACACTTACTTGCGCACGGGAAACAAGCACCACCATTAGCTACTTGTCGAGGCGCCGCGCAGCAACGGCCTACCGCCGGCAGCTGCAGCTGCTGGGCTTGCCAGTCTCAAGGGGGCTGAAAGCAAGAATAAACCCTGGGCTTGTACCCACAGGCATGTATGTCTCTCTGTGCCTGTAAGAACGCTGTTCACTGTGTGTCTATGTACACACGCGTGTGCAGTACGCAGGCCTGACAGGGAAGAGGAGCAGCGCTTGCAATGCACTGCATGAGTTCTGCAATTGCAACAAGAGCAGCAGCAATGAGGGCCCCTCTCCGCCATCCCGATTCATGTGCTAATCAGCAGCCATGAGCCAGTTGAAGAGAATCAGATACAGATGCTGAGAGCCAGACAGAGTGAGGAGGCCGCTGCGCTGTTGAACACGCACAGGCCTTCCCTGAAACCATGTACAGCTCAGGGCGCAGCAATACGCAAGGACGAGCAAGCAGTGAGTCAGGAGGGGCTGTGAAGAAAAGCAGC
The DNA here is from genome assembly GCF_000499385.1 of Eimeria necatrix. Lineage (NCBI taxonomy): Eukaryota > Apicomplexa > Conoidasida > Eucoccidiorida > Eimeriidae > Eimeria > Eimeria necatrix. The sequence continues at coordinate 75,299 of NW_013651701.1, read as the reverse complement.
AGAAGCACGACAGCATTACTTTGCAGCATCAACAAATGAAGACCACGGGAAATAGAAAAATAAACGATGCCCGCAGACACAACGACAAGGCGCGGGTGAACAGGAAACTTAAGCTACACAAACGGCGACAGCAACAGAGGCCGAACCGAAGACAGAGCCAGAGGCAGAGCCAGCAAAAGCTCGGCGGTCTAACCCCCGCTGCTGTGCTTTAGGGTGACGGCAGAGGCTGTGTATTTGCCACTATAATCAAATGAGCACGGTAGCTCCAGTGACAGCTGAGAAGAGACACGCAATGCAAAGATCAAAGGCTTCAAGTGCTGAAAATGCCAATGGCCCAATTCTGAGGCCAGCACGAGGGAGAAACGGAGAAGCTCAAACGCCCCGTGGCGCAACAAATGCAGTAGCAGTTGCCGGTGAAGCTGCTGCTGTCGTTGCCGATGCTGCTTCCGAATTAGCAGAAAAGCCGGCTGCGGCGGCTGTCGTTGTGCTTGCTGTTGCAGCTGATTCCGGTGAAACCAGTCCAGCGTCCGCAGCAAGTACTGCAGCAGAGCTTGCGCGGGCGTTGGACAGAGAGGCCCAGACAGCTTCGATCACTTTAGGCGGTAACTGTTTCGTTATGTTGTCTATTTGCTGCAGCAAGAAGGGAGTAACAAAAGTGGATCGCACCCACAAGGTTGAACTGCAAACTCTAAGCTCTCAACCTTACTGTGAGTTACTAGAGGATAACATCCCCAAAGTGCGACGCGGCTTCTTTGCTCCCATGTTTTCAAGCATGCGGTTAAACAACGGCAGCATCGATAAAACTTCAAGAGTGGTAGCATCAGCAACAGCAGTACCGGCACGATCACCAACAAGCAGCCCCTCGAACACGCGTAGCAGCAGAAGACTCAGCAGCAACAGCACTACGGCAACTCCCCAATCGTTGAGAGCCCGAAATTCCAATCTCTGCGCACCGCCAAAAGGAGCTCCACGCTGGGATTGGAAACAGCAGGAGGCTTAGAGGACGTCAACTGAGGGTTTTGCAAGCTGTCATCACATCCCTTCAGGTCGCTTCGTTTTAGACTCGATTCCTCCTGCCCGTGTTGCTGGTGTTGCTGTTGCTGCTGGTCTTGCTGCTCCACGTCCACAGCCGGTGAACGCGTGCTGCATCCAGCCTCTCTAATTGAGAAATCCACCGCAGGTCGGCGCCTTGCCGTGTCCTGCTGTTCCTGCTGCAGCTCCTGTTGCAGCTGCTGAGGCTCAGAGAGTGTTCCAGTTGGTCGAGAGTCAAGAACAGAGATAGCTTGTTGCAGTGCCTCTTCGGCTGCAACTGTTTGCGTATGCTGAGTATTCTCGTCGCCTTCAGGCCTCTGTTGGGCCTGTTTTGATTTCAAGGGTGCACGCACCTGGGGAGTGTCAAGATGCAGCAGCAGGGGCTGTAGCTGCGCTTCCTCAGCCCTCAGAGGCTGGCTGGGAGGGGCTGCTGGCGACGACGGGCAGCTACCTCCACGAAGCTCCTCCTCCAGAGGCCCATTTGTCCGCTTAAGGTCACTGCTGGACATCCCTCTCTGGCCTGAGTAAAAAGGGCTAGCAAGTGTAGTGAGCTGGTTGTGCATTGTGGAGGGCTGATCAGTGGTCACCACGGAGCAGTCTGTGAATTGTCCAGTGGTGTTCCACGGCCCGGCTGGGCTGCAGCTTGAGGCTGGCGGAGAGCGGGTCTCGCTTTGCTGCAGTGCGTGAGATCGCACATGTTGTTGTGTAGAATGTCCTGTGTCACGTCCGTCTTCGTCGTTTGTTTCGACGTTTCCGTCTCCGTCTGCAGCAGCTGGGGAGGCAGCCCAACTACTTCCTTCACAACACAAGGAGCTGCGGCGACTGCCAGAGGCAGCTGCTGCTGCTTCGATCGGAGACGGATCCCTGGCGTCGGGAGATACGGACGAAGGCCGACACAGCTGAAGAGCATCAGCAGCAGGGGCGCCTCCGTGGGGTCTCGGCGCACTGCCACCAATAGATGCTGCTGCTCCTGAAGCGGCAGCAGTTGTTTGTGAACAGGCTTGAGCTTTCTCCTCAACAAAAGTGTCTGGGGAGCTGCTTGGGGCCCACCCAGCAGAACTCGCAGGGAGACAGCACGGAGAAACACTGCCATTTGCTGCCCCTGCAAGGTCCTTCTCTCCGTCTGTTGATACTTGAAGGGCTTCTCCATTAAGCACGCCTTCGGCGGGCTCGAGAACTGTGGCGCTATCTGGTCTGTCTGCCATTTCAACATTTGCATCAGCTGCCGCGGCTGCTGCTGCAGCGGGTGCAGCGGTTGGCGCAGCTGCTGGTGGAGTGACTAGTGAAGTGTCCGCTGCGGAAGAAGCAGCATTCAGCGGGGGAGTCCGGGTGTCGACTGTACAAGCTTCGTCTTGGGACTTGAGCTTTCTTACAAGACACGGCAGCCCCATTTGGTGTGCCCTGTGGGAGAAGGCGCGGGGGGAACTCGCGCCGGCTGACCACCAGCTGTTCATATTGTCTGCTGCCTGTTGTTGGGGGCAAGGGGAGGGAGAAAAAGTGAGGGCGCCTTCTATCTCTAATGCCTCAAGTGGTCTGCTGCTTCCTCCACCAGGAGGCATCAGGTTGGACAGGTCCATCTGGAAGTAAGACCTTGTGTCCTCTTGAATGCGCCCAAGAAGTTGTGACTGCGCCTCCTGCTGGGGTCCTTCTGTCGGTCGGCCATCCCAGTGAGGCGGGAAGGGGGAAATGCAAGTGGGTAGCCCTGTCGAAGCATCTTCGCAGAGGCCCTTTCCATAGCTAGCTGGTCCTGCGGCACTCAGCTGCCTCCGCGCACCAATGTGTGTCTCCAAGCAGGGAGAATCTAGGGGTCCGGCCGCCATGTCAGAGGGCCCCAGAGAGAGCTGGAGACTGAGGTCAGTGTCTGCGGTGCCATCCAGGTCGGTGAGTTTGGGCTGGGCGTCGTCTGCGAGAGAGAGAGGGCCCTCTGGGTCCCTTTCCCTCTCATCTATCTCCTTCAGCCGAGGGGCAATGTAGCTGTTGCAGGCCGAAGGAGACGGCAGCGAGTCGCAGCCAAGACTGGCAGATAAGGAGGTCGACGGCGTCTCAGTGGAGGAGCCGCTTCCGTCTACTTGCTGCCCCCTCCAGGCCTTGCCGCTCTCCCCCGCCGCAGAGCCCGGCAGACCCCACGGCTCCTGCAGTGCAGACGCTGCAGCAGCTGCTGCGGCTGAAGCACTTCTGGCTGGAGAAACATTCAAGAACGGGGGCCTCAGGTCCTGGAAAGAACGCAGCTGGAAAGATGAAGCTCTCGAAAGAGGGCTACTCTCGAACTTCTGAACGGGGGGCTCCCCTGCACTTGGTGCACTAGGTGCCGCTCCACTGACAGGCCCCTCGGACTTCCCTGTGTTCTCGTCAGAGCCATCTCTAGGCAACCGCCGCACCTCAGGAGGCTCCACAGCTTCTCTGTTTCTCTCATTCTCTCCGCACAATGGCGCATGCACTTCCGGCACCGCGTGGCGGTAACTAGGGAAAGGGAAGAGGCTGAGGCCCCCTTGTCGGGTGTCCAGGCACTCCGACGGCTGTGGCGCATGCGAACTCTGGGGGTGGTCCAACATGTGGGGCCCCTGTACCTGTACCGGCGTTTTTATGCGCGTTAGTGGCTGCCTTTGACTGGCTGCTGCTGCTGTTGCTGCTGTAGGTTGCAGCATGGGTGCCTCTCTTAGTGTAGGTGCTTCGGGGGGTCTCTGTAGGCAGCGTGTCCCCCTTGTGGAGCCTCCCACTGGACAGGGTAGTCTTCTGCTGTGGGATTGTTGTACAGGGTCAAGCTGTTGCAGCGACGGCAGCCCGCCTCCAGCTGCGGCAGCTGCAGCGGCTACTGCCAGCTCTGTGCGCGGGGGCTGGGATTCGAAGAACCTAGCGTTCCCCCGAAGCCCCTTTGCGTCTTTATGCCAAGGCGTTTCGGTGTCTGTGTCTTTTGACTGCCTGTCCATGTCCAGCATCGGGAAGACTTCAGGGAAGGCCTTGCAGCCCTCGGCGTCCCTGCTGGGGCTATGGGCAGCAGCCGTAGCAACAAGGGGGCCCCCGGGCTGTGGAGGCACCCCGAGGTCACTATCTGCCACTCCCTGACCAAAAAGGGCACAGTTATCTCCATCTCCGCTCCCGTAGAATGGGAAAGGCCCAGGAGAGGGCAGCCCAAAGTCATAAGCCAATTTGTATGCTACAAGCCTGCAAACTTCCTGCACAGTTTGACCAGTGGGAGTAAAAGGAGCCATTAGGGAAACGGGAGAGCGGTGGCTAGTGTCGAGCCCATCGGAAGCTCCCGCAGAGGTGCTGCGGCCAGGGATGGAACACGCCAAGCCGATTTTTTTGAACTGCACCTTTAGCTCCTGATCTCCTATGATTAGGGCCGCCTTTTTGTACTGCACAAGCTCGTAGGCGGCCTGAAGGGAGGAGAGCTCGACGAAAGCATAGGGCAAGTAGTTGCTTCGCTCCCTCATCTCCACGCATACCACCTCCCCATGCTCCAGCAAGAAGTTAATCGCCGATCTCAGACTCTCCTTACTTGTACCCGGCAGCATATTGCTCACATATACGCTGCGCCCATGGGGCGTGTTCGGCCGGTCTGACTTACCCAGGCCCAGGTTCGCTAGTTCTCCTCCATCCCCACCGGGACTCGACGAGTCTCCCTTAGGCCGACGGCGAAGAGAAGCATCTAGAGGCATCTTTACGCCCAACAGACGCTCCAAAGGCTGCCGAACTGTGCGCTGATACGCAGTACAAAACAGCAGCAAAACAGCAGCAAGTCAGCACTAGCAGCGACAAAGGCAAAGCTCCGCAGCAGCACGAGACTCTAAGCGTAGGCGCACAAACTGGTGCGTTCTCCGGGCTGCTGCCTAGCCAGTGAGCCCAAACAAGCCCGCGCTGTTATGCGCAATCCCCTTAACTCTCAAGGCCCCAGAGCGCCAACTTCAATGAGCAGCAGCTATTACAGCTGCAACTACAACAGCTGCTGTGGCTGGCTTAGTGGCCTTTAGCCAAGGCAGCAATGTGCGGCCGGGGGCTACTTTAGTGCCAGGCGTTGTATGAGGCTACTGCTGAGACAGCTTCTATACGTGGGAGTGTCCGATGAAACTGGAAACTCAGGGAGGAACTTACACGGATGCATTCATTGACAGAAATTCCGGCGTGACGGTCAAAGCAGAAACGGCAGGGCTGAAGCAACAACAGCACAAATACGGCAAGCATTAGGCGAAGCAGTGCCGAAAGCCCTGGAAGAGGCAGCGATGTCAAAAGCTTCCGTTCTGCTTGGTCTCCAAAGAAAACCAAAACGAAAGGGAAACAGTGCAACAGCTGGCTGCGCCCAAGTGGGTTCGGAAAAGCCGGAACCGTGTGCAAAGCAGCCACGAGGACTGAGAGAAGCAAAGAGGCTGATGAGGCGCAGCGTAGCCCAGAAAGCAAGAAGAGATGCTGGAGATGAGAAAGACGCGGGAGACAGAGATACAGAAACGAAAAGGTAGAGACTGAAAAGCATCGGAAACAAGAGAGACGAGGTTCTGCAGGAGGCATAGTGACAGGGAGCAGGCAAATGGCTAGGGGACGTGAGGGTTTGAGACCCACTAGAGGGCAGTGCTCTCCTCTGTGGGAGGATCGGTGACAGTTGGGGCAAACAAACTCCCCAAATGGACAATTCGTAATTTTGTGCTCCATAGAGTCGCAAGAGAGGCAGAGAGTTGCTGCACGTGCGCACCCCAACAACTTAGATCCCAGCGTCAAAAGTAGTGTTATGAGGCATGCAGGTGTAGTTGCAGTGCACAGTGGCTTTGCGTCGCATAAGCAAGGATTGGGGGGTAGATCTAAAGGCTACCAGTGACGCGGTGGAAGTCGTTCTCAGATATACCGTTCGGCTCTTGTGGATTTTCAAACCAAGGGTAGAGCTTAAGTGGCTAGGCACTGGTATCTTACACTTTGCGTAGGCCTCCACCATTTCAAAGCGGGTGAGGCGCAAGGGCCTCGACTCTCTTTGGCTAAGAACCTGCTTAGCCTGCCACATTTCTAGCGTGCTGGCTAGGGGCAGCTCAGCTGGAGTTCCCCCATCTTCCGTCAGTCTCCGGGAGTCAGCTAAGTCAGAGAGCTCGTTCGCACGTTGGGAGCCTTCGGGAGCAGAGGTAGGTTTAAAAGGCGCGTGTGGGGTTGATGGAAAAGCTGGAATAGCTGTTGGTGGTGCACCTACTGCTGCCACTGATGACGAAGCAGTTGCTGCTGCAGCCTCCCCACCAACAGGGTGGCTGCAGGTCAGGCCCATCCACTTGTTCGAGCAGCTGTAGCACTCCAGAGCAGCTTCTGGCTGCAGAGGGTACCCTACAGAGCAGTGCCCCTCAAGAAGCATGTTCTTTTGCAACTGTAGTCGCATTCCTCTCTGCATTGCTTGCTGCTCAGTGACCTGTTTCTGCTGCTGGTGTTGCTGTAAATGCTGCTGCTGGTGTAAGTGTTGTTGCAACAGTTGTTGCTGCAGCTGCTGCTGGAGCTGAGGAGGGTTAACTTGACCAGCTTGGATGTGCTGCCGCTGTACTTGTTGCAGATGCTGCAGCTGCTGCTGGTGCCTTTGTTTTTGCGGGTGAAAAAAGTGTGAATGAGTGCTACTGTTCGGAAAAAAGTTGTGCCCCTTAGTACCTTGCTGATGCATCTGCTGCTTTTGCTGCTGCTGATGCAGAGTCAAGGCTTCCCTACTCTCTCCCAGCTGCACGCTTAGGTGCGCTCGCTCGATAGAATAGGGGATCAAGCTTGTCACGTGGCCGCCTGCAGCGCACACACATTAATTGTGCAGTGGCTCGGAAAGTCCTTTTCTTGCAAGTCAGCAGTAACAGCTGCAAATCAGAACTGCAACAGTATTCAGAGCAACAGATAATCCTGCAGCACCAGCAATTAGCCGTGGACTACCAGCAGCTAATAGAGCATCAATAGTTACTGCAGCAGCAGCAGGAGGCCGTCAAGCACAAGCACTGTCACCGCTGCTCTTTTTAGTGCCGGACAAATGACCTGCTGGGGTGTGAGAAGTTTCACCTCAGCCAGCACAAACAAAGGGGGGAGCAAGCATGGACGGTACATTAATTTTCCAGGCATAGTTCTCTTATTCTGGGCAGTACTTTCTTAATTCTAAGCTGACCGGCGCCAGTCTGGGGCCCCTGGGAAAAAACCTTCATTGCCGACGGGGCCCCTCCTCGCGCTGCAGTTGTTGAAGAGCATACAGGGACAGAGGCGTCTGTGGGTCCCTTATCGTTTACAGCTGCATGCAATGCCAGCTGCGGTTGATGAAGGGTGTTGTCAGTGGAGAAGGGGTGCGTGGTTTGGAAATGCAGAGGCACGCCTCTGCTGCAGCCGTCGAAGGCGAACACTGCTGCTGCTGCTCCCGGAATTTCCGTGTCTGTGTGGCTGCTGGCCCCTCCAGAAGGGCACAGGGGCAGCTGGGCCGGCGCAGGAGCAACCGCGGTTTGTACGCCTGGCCATAGCAAGTGTGATGCAGAGCTATGGGCGGACTGCAGCAGATGAGTACAGCCTAAGTAGGAGTCATTGTTCTTCTGTTGCAGCAGCTGCTGCTGTGGTGGGTGTTGCTGCTGGCGTTGCTGTGGGTGATGTGGGTGTTGCTGCAGGTGCAGATGCAGAGCCGCTGTTGCCGCGACTTGCTGCGTCTCTTCTTCATGGTGTCCACTCCGAAGAAAGGAGCCATCAGCAGCTGTGTCCAACCCCGAGGACACCTCCATTATACCCGTAGCCTTGGGGAATACGGAGAGGAGAAAGCGTACAGGTGGGGGCCCCCAGCTCTTCGGGGTCCTGTGCGCGTACGGCCCCCGGGGGCGTGAGAAGCCTCCTCATATACAAACGGAGGTGAGGGGCCCCAACTTTTGTCGCTGCCAGCTGTTTGCTGCCCCTGCTTCTGGCTGTGTTTGGCTACTACGACCTACGGCTGTCCTCTGGCCTTCTGCTGGTACTGCTGGGGGGCCCGAGAAGGAAGACAGCTCATTTCCGAAGGCCCTTCGGAGCCGGGGATGTCCGTCTGCTGCGCTCGACGGAATGCAGCAGCTGCGCCTGAGAATAAAAAGAAGGATTCCGGAGCGCTAGAACAGTATGGCTGCTGCCACCTGCTGCACCAGCTGAGCTCGAGTGGGAATGGGTGGGATCGCGTGGGACGGTTCAGATCGGGGGGACCGTGTAAAGGCCTCTCAGCGCCGCAGTAGCGGCCACAGTGTGGCTCTCTACATCGGACGTGGGCAACAAACAGTAGTCAAGGGCTGCTGCTGAGAGGTTTGGCTGCAGCAGCCTCAGCAGGAGTCAAGGCAGCAGCAGCAGCTGCAGCCACGGCGCTAGCATCGACAGCGGCTGCAGCAGAGCGACGAGCAGTGGCAGCAGCAGCAGCAGCTACGAAGCCCCGCTCATTGCATGACCCCAAGCGCCGCTGCTGTCAGGTGCTGCTAAAGGCCACGGGCAGTCGCTGTGCTGCAGCTGGCGCTGAAGACGTCCGGGGTGCAGCAGCCAAGCGTAGCTGAGGAAATCCTTGCCAATAAATCGGAACGAAACTATTGAGCACAAACAATCATGTAGACTAATGACTGCCTGTTGGATTAATATGACTCGTTTTGACGGTTCGTCGCAGCACCTGAAAGCAAAACAGAAGAGAAGGCCTCAAAAAGCTAGTTGTCGGTAGAAAGTGCTGCAGAATCCCATTTCGTGCTTTCTACGCTACTATTCTTTTGGCTTCATTGAAAACGGCGGCAGCGCCAGCAACAGCAGCCGATCTCGTATGTGGCCCATGGGTAGGTCCTGGGTCTCGGCGGCGGCGCAGACCAGCCAACCCACCACTTGCCCCAAATCATGTCAAACTACAGCTAAAGATGGTACATGTGGGCAACACAGTCGGCCTCTGAGGTGGAATTTCCAATTTAGTGGGTGTACTAGCGGTATGGGGGACGAAGTAGCGTACGTGGAAGGTCTGCTTTGGAGTCAGAAAGCTGGCTGCGTTGTTGCGGCATCCGCAGAGACAACAACGACACAGGCGGTGACAATGTGCTGCTTCTGAGTCAATGAAGGCAGCCAGGGAAAGAGAAGGGCTTGGGGCACCCTGTGGGATGAAGAGATCGAACACGGGCAGACTGGGCGCAGGAGGGGGAGGGAGCGGCTTGTGTTACTGCGGTGCAGCGTTTGTACCGGCCCGCAGTTGCTGCTGGCTGTGTTTTTTGAGTGTTTTTAAACGCCGAAGGCAAGGTCGAGGCGGTGAGCCCGGAAGAAGAGAGCAGAGAGCAGCCGACGCGCCAGTTGCCCGTTGTCTGTAGGCGGCCCTCTGCGGCGTTGCTGTCAGTTATGTCGGGTGGTTCTGCCTGGTACAGCTGAGTTAGCTCACCGAGAAGAGAACTGAATGGAAATAAACGAAATTCATTGGGGAAGACAGATGAGAGGCGACGCCCGACGCTGTCGGGAGAACTGGCAGGCTGCCAGCGCCGAGCAGCTCAGGAAGGGGAAGTGGGGCAGAGGTAGTTAAGGGTCAGTTGTATTTAAATAAACTAAATAAAAAAGACACATTTCTCACAACTGTGGAAAATGTGAGGCGTAACGACAGCCAATTTGCCGCCAAAACCCACAAACCCAAACACTCGGAGCTGCCGTGCCCGACCCCAGCCAGCGCCGTCTCCCCTGCCGTCTCCCGAGGGCCCCTTTCGTTACAAGGATAAGTAAAGGTAGTGTGCTTTTGCAATTTAAAGGGAGGAAACTATTTGTATCTATGCAACATACTCGGGGCAGATTTGGGGGAAAGAATTCAAGCAGCATTACCCGGGCAGCATACGCACGCTCACATGCTCGCAGCGACCGAGCAGACGACACACAGCATGCCAGCAGTGTCTATCGGAAAAGACAAAAAGCAAAAAATTTTCTGAGATTTTTTAATCCATTTGAGGCCTTCACATTTACCGCATCTGCAATCTACTGGGGAAAGTCGCACAGCCTTGCCCCCTATGGAGAAACTCGAAGCTTTACATAGCTAACTGAGACGAGCAGCGCTCCCGGCTTCTGTGCCGTAGAGCCTTGTCTCATTCCAATCCTATCATACTCAAGTACTAGCACAAGCGCCATGTTCTAAAGCAGTGAAAAAACCTAGCGAGAGGGTTCCCGGGATCGCTTCCACCCTCCCCTTTGTGCACTGGAGAGAATCTCTCTACTTCGCACTGCAATTGGCCGCCATAGTAGGCAAGGGGTGACTCGTGGATGCTGCTTTAGGCAGAAGAAAAGCGATCTTGGACTCAGTTCTCCAGAGTGAGTTGGCGCCACTCGTGACCCATATGTGGTGTCAGACAGCCGTTTGGCCTTGAAGGCATGAACGGCTCAGAATGGCTCAATCTTACTCTTGAAAAATTCAGGGTTTTCTGTGGTACAGATGTTATGGCGTCGCTCAAAAGAAGCGACTCCTGCCCTGGCTTTAATTGACACTGTTCTTTGTTGGCGAGTATACACTCGACCCGAAATTTCCTTGGCTAGTCTTTACTGCTCTTGACTAGCCTTTTCATTCTTTCAAGTTCGCTGTACTCTGCCATGTCCGGCTTATCCCGGATCGATTGTTGCACTGCCGACCCTATGTACAGCTGCACATTCTTGCGTTATCAAAACAGAAATGGGCCCAGTCTAATGCTGTCTATACACACCTGCCTTTGACACACAGGTAGAAACCATTCCGTCTGTTGTTACGGGCAGGAGCTCCTTGTGCCACAAGATGGAGAGCGCCGGACTTCTCTGCCCGAGCTGTTGATTCAGTGCTGTATAGGGGGGTGGCTCTTGAAAAAAACATTCCTTTGTCTATTCAGGCCATCAGCGGGGTGTCCTCTGTGGCGGCTTTTGAGTTTGAATAGGCTGGTCTCCCGTCGTCTGTTGAAGCATCATCGAAGGTCTTGAACTCGTCAGGAGACATTCTCTCGCGGCCGTTTCCTCCCCTCTTCAGCACGCGGTAGTATGACAGGAAGACGGCCATGGCTACCGAGTTTAGCAGCAAGTGCAAAGTAGTCATTATGAACTGAAACACACAGGGAGAGCCCGAAAGGGCGTTGGCTACCAGCTCCCCCGCGTCGCAGACCATTGTCATAATGGCCACAATCAAAACTACCAACACAAATCTGTAAGACTTCGTCACCGTTGATAGCACTCCCAGTGCACCTGCAATGATAGTAAACGACGAAGAAAAGAAATTAAAGGCGAGGATAGACTCGGAACTGCCCTGAGAGCTGTTTTTCCGCATGGTAGCACACAGCTCCACAGTAGAGCTCAACATATTGTACAGAGAAAATATCACCACACACGCCGCCAAGTTGAATGGGCCAATGCCCCTGATGTTGCAGCTGCACTTCCCCATCTTGTTTGTTGGCTGTGGCGATCTTGGCCCAGATGGGTCGGCCGCGGTCCTCAGAAAGGCCCTCCAACTATGTCTAAGCTGTCAAAGAGAAAAAACAATTGGAAGTTGTTTCTATGCCGTAATTTCTTTGCTTCAAACAACTCGGGTGTGGGCCGTCATATCCCACGGCTGCAGTGGTCGCTAATGCGAGAGCGCAGTCGAACGGCCTCACAAGAAAAGGGGTTCGTCTGTTTTTTTCGGAATGCAATATTATAAGAGAGGACAAAATAAAGTTTACAATACGCAAAAAATTGAGTGGAGACTCGGGTAGAAGGTCCAGTCGCTGTGCCGCAGACGACTTGCCGCAGAAGAGGCCCACTGGTCACGTGCTTGCAAGGCTCCCGATGCTCCCAAGCTTTTGAATGAAATCTGTGGTGGTGTCTAAAATAAAACAGATATTTTTCAAATATTTTTAATTAATATGGTGTTGCTAATAGCCACGAGACAGAGGGTCCACTGGAGGCAAGCAGCACACCTGGGCTGTGATCAAGTCAATGGACAGAGACTGACCTCTGCGCACCCCTAGGAAGCAAGTTCAACACTCTATATTTGAAGAACATTTTAACCCTCAAATGTATGCACTGGAAATACCTGCAGAATGCATCCCGTTCCCCACACATGATCCCGTACTGCGTCTCCTATTGGCAAGGTCATTTGGACAGCGACCACGCAATCAGCCAAGAAAAGTACGAGCGGTAGATGCAAAATGTGCACTCCAGCATTATGAGACAATTGATGTATTACGAGGTGTATTCTTTGGCTGCCGATGCCACTGTACGCTTGAAAGAAAAGTGAAGGCCAAGCGGCCTCTACATCGATTGCTCCATGTTCGACCACAACTGCTTGCCTCCCTTGTTTATGCTCTTCTTTACTAGTTCTGCGGTTTTTTAGTCACTGTGCATTGCAGGGTCCGTGATTCTAGTGGCATAAGGGCCAAAGTAAAACTATAGATTGGAGTGAAATACAGGAGCTTAGGCGGCTCCATTTGCCGTGCATGTAAAGCATTCGGCTCACACTTAGCATCACCTAGGACTCTTTGGGTAAGGCATATATGTAGGACTGCTTTCCATCAAACCTGCATTCTGATTCATTTACTTTTGTTGGCTGGGGCCTTCATATCGTATTGTTCTACGTTTCTCCGGTCCCTTCCGATCTTACGTTATCATTTTTATTCTTTGCACCCTTGCAATTGCCCGATAAAAGAAAACTACTTGATTCCGAAAGAATGGTAAATGCGCTGCATAAAATTGTTCAATTACCTTGCATGGGCACGCGTTCAGTAGGTGGCCGAACAAGAAAGAAACTACCGAGAGGCTTTTGCGCCAAAATGCTGAATATTCCGTCTGATCTTAAAGAAGAAGAATGCTTCTGAGGACAAATCGGAATCCATCAGTGTATGCGCCCTGAAACGCTTACAAATATAAATCCAACTGGTCAGGAACTCGTGGAGCGCTCAGCAGTATTTTCAGCACCGCTGTCATGCCACCTCGCTGAGCATTCATCTCACCCTCCTCTATCTACCTGTGGTTTGCCCTCAAAATTGGTCGTGGCAAACCCATTTTCTAACAACAATTCGTTCCATTTTTTCCCAGGGCTAACCCATTCTGCACACGGAGACCCCCCTCGAAACCCTACGCACAGCGAAGTGTCACAGCGAACTAGAAAAGGCAGAAACAAGTCTAGTGCAAGCTATCAACTCAAACTGCTTGGTCTGTGGCAAGCGCCAATCGTGCCGCTTTGAAATGTTCATATATATACGGTATAGCGCCAGTTTGTATGGGAGTGGCACCAAGACATGAAACAGCAGAACACTTGGAGTTAAGTATTTCCAGTTGGATAGCCCTGTCCAATCCGCACCATCTGCATTAAGTATTATAATTTCTTTGAAGGATTCTACGGATGAGGGGCAGTTTAAAAGTGACATTTTTGCAGCATTTTTTTGCAGGGATGGAGCTAAGCTTGCACGAGACAGTGCATATGCATGTGCAGAGGCATGTGCATAATCATATGTATGTGCATAATCCGCCAGTAGAATCTGGAGTTGGTGAGAAAAAAGGCAATGAGACTAGCACAAATGAACTTTTTTTCTTATAACTGCAAGGTGTAAGTGGTCTGTTTATCCCTTCGTCAGCAATTTTTGGGAAGTACACAAAATTGTGAAAACCCTTCGGTAGAGTTATAGAAGGTGAAGTGAATTACCCTTTAGGAAATCTCTACATGTCATTAATTAAAACGCATAGCCGTCCTCTATCCGCTTCAGGCGAATTCCCAGGCTAGCCGTGGAGGTTAAGCCAGCCTCCCAGCGCTAAGTGAGGTCAACTAGCCGATAACGTTATAAATACGTTGCGCCGAGCGGCTTTAATAGAGCTCCTTGCCAAAGGCAGCTTGACGCATCTGCGACCCAGGACACGGGGAATGCCTACTGAGACAAAGCACGATCGACGCAGACCTCGCTCTGAAGCCTCTATAGGCAGCACATCGCGCCTGTGATCACTGTTGTATAGCAAAAGGCAGTCAGGTCTCCTTACTTCGAAACAGTATCCAGGCCGAAAAATAGAGTAACGGCGTTCGTCTTGCTGTGTAGAAGACTGAAAGACAGTCGTTAACCCATTTAATCGGCCGTAATGCGCGGTAGCTAGCGGCAGATTGTGGCGTGCCGATACCTCAGTTTAAGTCATTCTATCGTCTCTTGTAGTGAAGCTGAGCTAGATTTCGCGCCAAAATTACTACTTCTCCTGGACCGTTACTTATCACAGGGTGAGCTGCGGTGTCGCTACGCAACGAAATAGAGCGGCAAGTATAAAAAGTTCGAGTGTTTGCTGTCCTTTTCGAAAGGAATTGTGAAGATATAAAAACACATGCGGCTGCAAGTACCAGTGGCCAAATGCGCAGTAGAGACTTCCATAGATAAGAAACAGTGCATTAGGGCTCAAGCACGCACGAGAGAAACTTGGTACTTCTTGGTAAGAACTAAAGGCAACCGATGAGCAACGAGCAGCTAGGATAAAAGACATGGGAACGAAATCCTTCTACGCTATCTTTTAGAACTGTCAAACTGGTCAAAACGCAGAAGAGACACCAGGAACAGAGCATGCCCGAAAGGGGATCTCAGCACTTACACAGCGGACCAAAGATATAACTAAGGAAAATGTATAGGTTTCAAGTAAAAAAATTGAAGTATAGACACACCAGCGGTGACTGGAGGAACCCATATCCTCTTGCAGGGATAATTCACAAGAACAAATAGCTGTGGCCGCAGTCAGTCGTGTGGGAAGGGGCAGTCGGAGACGAAATAATCAATCAAAACTTTCAAGCAAAAGGCGTTTGCCTTCTCCGGCGAATGGTACAACAATTCCGTCTCAGTTTCTGCGGCCCAACCCTTTATCGCACAAACGCTGTGGGCTACTGTGGTCCAAGCTAATTCTCAGTTTTTCAGTCGTCATAGCACTAGACTTGCTGTTATATGATTTAGAATGCCATATAGGTGGATTCCAACTCCTCACTCTCGCCCAGAGCATCCGCTTGGGTTCAGCCAGGCCACCTGAAAAAGTGGGCTTCTCAGACGTTCACGTGGCAGGGCGAAAAAACGTGTCTTTTGTCTGGAATAAAACTGTGAAGAAATCTACAGGCAGCTCATGCCCACCTTACGGGACAAAACCAGTGTATGTGCAGGGAAAAAATGGGGAGCGCACCATGAGCGCCTCAAGGCGCTAAGCATCTTTTGTCATCACGCTTAAAGGAATGACGTAAAAATATTCCAGATCCAGTAAAAGATATGACTGTTTTCAAGACAGATAGATTAGCACAAAAACCTTTAGATTTTCCAAAGGAACTGTCACTGCATGAAATCGATTGCTGGGGTAAAGGCAAACACCCAGCTGGAGGTGCTCCAGGCGTCAGCGGGTCCGGGCCCCAGTTCGAAGCAGCCGCAGTTCTGTCTGCGAGGGTGAAGACAGGCGCATGAAAATTTCCAGTCCAATTGATTCAACTAATGCTTGCATGTGTTTATCGAAGGGGTGAGGCATGTTATGAAACGCCTGAGGGCTGACCGTTTGTTCCTGCAGGTGCGAACCTCTGGCGCCATCCGCAGCGGTGTTCCTTTCTCACACGTCAAATTTTTGGTTATTCCTTTTTGGAGGGGAAACGCTCTCAACATTTTCAGACCTTCTGAAGTACAACTGGGAAGATTTTGGGGCGAAGACATTCACATCCACATACGCAGCGTGCAGCCCTTCTGTGTCCAAGTAGTCGGTGGGCACGGGAACAGCCGAAGGGCAGTTTTTAAAGATATCCTTTGCGTCCGCAAGGTTTTTGAAACATTTGCCGTTTGACGGAGCGAGAAGGAAGTGGGGAAAAACGACAAGACACGGAAGACATGGAGCAAAATGAGCCATGGCGGCAACCAGGACTCCTGCAGTTCCGCCACCGGGCCACTTCCACCCGAAGTTACGTCCAATAAGAGCTATGCCACCAAAGCCCAGGCTGGTGGTCCGCCGCATTGAGGGACAGAAAAACGGCTCCTCCCCCGGCGCGGACTTTTTTTTTGATCCGTATGCTGCAGACGGCAGTGGATATGCTGCAGACGGCAGCAGATCCGACTCCCTCCGTAGCAGCGTCCCTACTTGGTCATCATCTCCTTCTTCGCATTCAGCACCGTTCTCCTCGTCTCTAGATAAGGACCTAGAGGAATTAGGTGCTTTGCCTTCGTCCGACTTCCGCCAACGCAGTTACCGTGCCGATGCTGAGCGAAGAAATCGCCAGTGGGCCTCGGGAACCTGGGCTCTGCTGGGTGGAATGCTAGCCATGATCCTTGCTGCATACCAGCTGAGATTTGCCGCGCCAGTGCTCAAAAAGGTCGCAGACTCTGCCGTGCCCACCAGCAGTTCGCGACCTTACCCGTCCAGCTCCCCGTCTGGAGCCGGTGCTGCATCATCGCCGGGAATCACCGGAAGCCTTCAGGAAACTACAGCCAATAAAGTTGCAGCCCGACGTCAGTGGCTATTTGGAATATTTGTGCTTGCTTTCTCTATTTTCTCTGCAACGTTCTTCGCGAGGTTGCACGCCTGGATGTTTTGGATGCGTCGAAGGCTGCGACTTAGGATTGACGACCGCCTGCCGCAGCATTCGAAGGTCGAGAAAGAAATTGCAGAGTTGTATAGTATTGACGATGAGTCGCTGGGTATAAATGGCGAAGTGAAAACTTCAGGGGCGGTTACTGCCATCCGCAAGTGCCTCAGTGACTACAAAGCACTCAACAGGCTTACTCATCAGTCTGCGTTTGCCATATTCTTCCACCTCGCGGCGCAGAGTCGCAGGAGACAAATAGCGTACTCTGTATATAGGAATGCATGCGATGCGCTCCATGCGAAAGTGGAGCAGAGCCGGCCAGTACTGAACGAAGAAGTTGCGGAGGTGCTGAGGAAACAACGCTCGCTGCGCATGCAGTATGAGCGCATGATTGACGATGTTGTTGACATTCTAGACAAAGAAAACCTTCCTCCCGGCTTGTGTGAAGAGGAGCTGGAGTATCTTACGGGAGACTTCCGGCCTGCTCTAGTCGAGCTTGCGAACCACACAATCAAAAGCCTGGATATGGACCGCAGGTTCTTTGAAGCGTTCATTCAATCGCACCACATGATTCAGACCAATTCGGATGAGGTCACCGCAGCAGAAGGCCTGCAAAGTAAAAGAACTGAGAATACGTACACGTACGATTCCCAGCAGGAGCCACAGGATGAGCGGCCGCTAGAGGCTGGCGATAAGGGCGCTCCTGCAGAGCAGCTGACCACAGAAGAACCAAGCGAAGAGTCGTTGCATGAAAGTCAGTTTTGGGAAGCGAGACGAGCCCTTTCTACCTATCGTAGGGACACATTCAGGCCGGAAGTGCCCGACTTCGATCGTTGCTTCCTCCCAGAGCTACCGCTTTCCTTGTTTGCATACTAACAAAGAACAGTGCAATGCCTGTAAATGATGCCAATACGTTAAAGCGATGTCTTTTATATGATTTTAACTACAAGCGTGACAGCACCAGACTCGAGTGCCCATAGGCGTAACCGACAGGAAATAAGCTCCGCTAGCCTTAGTGAACACACAGGTGTATTGCGTGCAAGAGGCTTGACTAAAAAAGGATACAGTGTCCGCTGCGCATAGCATGAATAGAGCAGGCACCTGGATACGGTGAATACTATTCATGGTAACACTATGAGGCCCAGATTCTGCGAGAACCTTGCAGCCATAATGATTACTACATTCCCTACGGCACCCAGTACTGTATCTCGGGACGAATCCCGTGCAGCGTGAGCTGGGAGCCGCACGACGCTACCCCCGCCCAGCAGGTACAGCTCCTGAGCCGTGCAAACTGGCTACGGCGTCCCGTCACCCCAAGTCAGCAATACACCTGCCGAATCGTAAGCCGCCTGAACAGCAGCGGCATCACGTGTTCCCAACCCACCGCCGGGTCAACAAGTGGATGCAAGGACTAAAGCATACAGTGCGTCCAAAGGGCGGTCCCACCAGTAGAAAACTGAAATGCCAAAAAAAAACAAATTCTACAGCTTCCGACTGCGAGGCCCACAAGCTCCTAGTCGCACGGCCGGAGTGCAGAAGGTAGTGGAGAGCTGTCTGCCATGCGGCAGTCTCCCCTTCAACATAAAAATCATGGGACGAGAGGCTCATAGAGCGAGTTAAAAAGATAGCATTAGGCACAAAGAGCACTACAATTAGAGCACAGCACAGCACTTCAAACGTTCTTCCATGCTGTGCAGACAGCAACCAGCTGCCCTGCACTAGCACTCTTCGACTGGCGGCACTGGGACCTTCATTAACATCCCAAAGGTTTACAATCGAAGAAAACGCAACATGTACTTTGCGTACATGGGCCGCTCAGTAACTGCGATTGCTGGCAGGCTGGTTTGTTGTTTGTCTTCACTCTTCAAATAATGTGCGGATGTCGTACAAAACGTCATCGCTGTCTTCATGTAAAGTTGCGTCCCCATATCCTCTGTCGAGATTTACGCTATCTTCCAAAGGTGGGTCCGCCGCAGTCATCATTAAAAGCACATCAAGCGGGGCACTAGCCTGGCTCTTGTATACAATCCGGAGCCTCGAGGGCTCCCTCCAATCGCAATTCCGGGGAAGCTCGCTACTAAGATGATGCAGTTCAGGGTTCTGGAAGCTGACCCGACCCCGAGCAGGTTCCACTTGTACAAGCGGTGACCCTTCGAATGGACGATCTACAGTGATGTGCATCACGCAGTCTTCATAAAGCTTCCATTGAGAGTCCTGCTCATACCTGCTCAACAGTTCGTCTATTTCGTCGTTCTCCAAAACCTCCCTCGGGACAGTCAGAGGACCAGGATTTAGGTCCAAATCTACCAACATCCGCGCAACGTGCCCGTTTGTTTCTGCCACTTGGAAACTGGAATGAGAAGCCGCCATGCAAGATTCAGGGAAGGCCAGCGTTTCTACTCGGCGAACAAGAGACTTCCCGAAGCTAAGACGATGCTTTAACCATTTGAACATCTCCCAACCTCGCGAGCTCCTTACGGCTGGTTTCTCCAAATACGTCACTGTCAGGATCCGCTTCGTATTGTTCACTTTCACTCCTTCGATTCCTACCACTCGTCCCATACCCTTGAGGTTGTGAGCCTTCTCAAAATCAACCAGGACATGGCACTTCTTTGATTCTATTGTGCTTACCAGCGGGCTGGAAATAGGAATGCGAGGTCCTATTTTCTTGTGGACAAAAACAAGTCCTGCTATGATGGCTGTGGCTAGTACCACCCCTCCTGCCACAAGAAACATTCCCTTGTGCTTCTGCGCAGCAGACTTCGTCCTTTCCCAAAGTCTCGGACGCTCTCGCCGGAATTCCGTGACAACGTGCTTCTGCTCGAAAGACTGACTTCCTCGCCAGCTCCCTGAGCTAGAAGGCTGGGAGGCTGCATAAGGTGTCTCCTCCAAGGCAACTGTTGATGCCTCACTGCTCACAGGCGAATCTTCACCCTCAGCATGAACAGGACCTGGAACTCCAGAGACAAAACCACTAGCGCCACGTTCTCCTTCAGCGGGCCCATGTTCATCCATCGGCCTTGCTCCTCCTTCGTCTAACCTATCCCTGGGCTCTTCCTCTGCAGCCTTGGCAGCTGTTGACCCCCCTTCATACTCTTCAGATGCCTGTTGCAACTCTTCTATGATCAAGTCCACCTGCCGTCTAAGGTCATCCAAAGCCTCTTCGTGAGTGTCGCTTGCCGGTGGGCCCACAAAGGAGGTCTCACGACTTGGTTCTCCTTCCATATCAGGCGATTGCTTTTCTTGTGAAGGAACTCCAATGTACGGGGAAAAGCCCAGTAATTCTTCGGTAGATTCTGATATCAGTGCGCCTGGTAGATCCGGTATCTCATCAAGCACCTGCTGAGTTTCAGGAGAGTATCGAGACGGCTTCTCATCTGCCGGCGCAGACGGCACATCTGCCAACAACTTTTTCACTTCCGTTATCCAGCTCTCCTCAACCAATGGGGATAATGTCTCCTCAACAGAGCCAGCTGCTAGCTCGCTCTGTCCTGACGGTCCGGCGCTGGGTCCCTGAGCCTCTGGTGGGTCAGGCGACACAAGCCGCTTCAACAGCGGACTCGCATCAACTGGAAATTCAGATTCAGACGGCTCAGGCGACAAGGCCATAGGAGGTGAAGCTGACGGCGATACATCCGCTGAGCTGGGGAAGGTCAATGGCGCAGATGAGTCGCTGGTAGGTGATTCTGACCGCACTGGGGAGAGTTCTCCCGACTTTGCAGTCCCCTTCAGTGAAGGAGCGCTGCTTGCCTCACGGGTGAGCCTTCGTAGATCCCCTGAGCTCAGCACATCCAGGTCACAACTATCCAGCCAGTGCCCTGAGGTGAAACGGATACAACGCAACAAAGGGAAAAAAAACGCGCCTCCCGCTGTGTGTGGTGCAGTGTCCTGCACCGGGTCTCTACCGCAGCTGACGATGACAGACGCTCCCTACCTGGGCCAAGTTGCAAACTATTCGCAGTGCTCCTCAGGAGATGCGTCCTTGTCGCTGGCACGTCTCCCTCCACAAATTTGTGGCCCTCCCCTGCAAGTGTTATAACAGCTCTCATCAAATCCTCCCGGGAGGTATCCCCTTGAGCCAGCTCAGCGGAAATGAACTCCTGTACAGCCCTGGTCTCTGTACGCACTCCGCAGCACAACAATTCCATGCAATAAGCTGGAACGCAGGCACACAGTTCCCCTACGATAACTACAACAAATTCAAGGGAGCAGGAATAGCCCTACGCAATGAACCAACTACTTGCAGTCGCTTACGGATTGATGGAGCTTCCTTCGGAAGAGAACGTCTCAGTCGTTTAAGGGCTTGACGAGCTGAAAAACCCAAGCACCTCTGGCGGCAGAATTACATAGCATATAGCATAGAGGGGAGGGCCGCTACTACAGCAGGCTCTGCTCGTCCTGAATTCTCGATTCAAATTGCCTCTGCCAAAAAAACCAATCCACAAAGCTCCGAGTGCACTCTTACCGCCTGAAGAGGGACTTGATTTGCTGGGGGAAGACCCTGAAGGCGAACTTTTACGTGATCCACTTGAGGGGGTGCCTATAAAAATAAGAGTCGCATTAAGAACTTCACAAAGCCAGTGGCACAGCTGATAGGAGAGGGACAGCAGCGCAAATCGACTGACACGACGCTTCCCTCTGGTGTGAAAGCGAACTCTAATCCCCTCCTCCTCCCTAACCAGCAAACACACCAGAAGAAGGTGAAGCTCCTGAGGGGGCATGCCTTGGAGATGTCACATTGCTGCGGGGGCTCCGTCCCCGCCCAACTGCAAACATGCGCACCGGAAACAGGAAGGTCCGCCATCTGTTTAGCGGTACAACCACACTAAAATGTACCAGCTGCATAGATGGCTTCAATGTTGTCGTCGCACACATAGTCAACTGGCCCTCCCGTGGTCTCCGCACACATAACCTGAGCAAGAAGGGGACTATACACTCCTACTATCAAGCCAGTATACGCAAATTCGCAAGATAGCAGTACGAGTACGTACAAGTGAACAACGCTGCGTGAAGCACTTGGGTACTGGAAAACCTACCTGCTAGTGTTGGACTGGTCAGTGTTTGAATTGGCTCCTCCAGCTGAACCTCGTCAGAACCAGCGCCCTCTCCTGCCCCTGAGCAGCCACAAAACATGTGGGTCTACCACAATCAGTGTTGTTCCCTTCATGAATATAACGTCCCGACAGTCTGAAGCGGTTGAGTCACACGTGAGTTCCTTAAGGGAAGTCCTGCGGCAAGTGCATGCTACTGCAGTCGTCTCAATAAGACATATATGAAAAGGCAGGTAAAAGACAGCTTATAAAAGAGCTTAGTAGACCAGAATAAGCGGCATGGCTCTTCGCTTTGAAGTCGCTCACCATTTGGATCTGCAGTAAACGTCCCTGCAAATAAGGTCACATGCAGACAGGGAGGAACAGGTGTGCTGTGCCCAAGAGAGCTCACAATGGCATATTTAGCAGCGTCAAACTATAGTTTTTTCGATTACCAAAGAATCTTACCCTGCCACTGAGAAAGCAACAGTGACAATGTGAGAAAGAAGAAGACGCGAGTCCTCGGCGCCCTGCATCGGCGCAGGTACTGTAGACCCCTCCCCATCTCTGACGCCTCAACACTGCTGTCTCGTTCCCCTGGAATTTCCAAATAGGTTAAAAAACTTCAATCAATAGAAAAACTGAAAAAGAGAATGTAACACCAACAGCGTAGCGTCTTGAACGCTCGCCAATGAGCGGTCACTCGACCGCAGGACCGACAGACAGGATGATATCTAAAAAGTTCTGCTTCCCAAACTTAAAAATGAATTCACTTTAAACAAAAATCTAAGAGAACGTGATGTAACTTCGTCGAAGCTCCATATCGCGACCAAAGTTGCATCTCGATCGATCACGACAGGTACCCACCAGAGAAGTGTCGCAGCTTTCGGCCCCGAGAAGCTCGAGCTGCATCCATCGACAGGGGCCTACGGAATTATCTTTTTACGTGGACTATCATTCATATTTCGCTGCTTCTCTGCTGGCACTTGTCAAGAGCACAGCAGAAGCTATTAGTAAAGCTTCAGCTCCCTCCATGCTGCTGTGAACGCTCCCTTGACAATCGACCCCTCTTGACGGGCAGGAGACTGCTTTGCCGCCCGATATACGTTTTACAGACATTTAGATTTGTTATTACATTCGTTTGGACAGCGTATGATTCATGTCTCACCTACTGTATTGCATGAGGGTATTTTGGTCTCGATTTTCCACGGGCCTGAGAACGACTGTGTAAACCGCGGAGCGTTCTCGGCACATGTTACGTGTGAACAGCCGTGCCTCTGCCTAAACAACAAACTGATTAAGTATGGCCTTCTTAGCATGCTAGGGCCTAGGCGCTATACCACACGTTGCAGTCCATATGGGTGATTGTGTTGGTGACCTATTGTGAGGGAACCTAGCAGTTAGATTCACATATTAGCGAATGGTTCTTGCCGGGTAAGTATCAAGAGTATGTAAATACTATGACAGTTAGTAGAGTAGACGAGCACATTGACATTCTAGCTTTTTGAAAGTCATGGCCCCGTCCACCCAGTCCTACAGGTAGAATTAAGAACGCGGTGATCAACACGACTTCTTAGGAAAAAACCTGACACGCGCTCACTATTTGGGTTTCGTATGGCAATGTGGACTAGATAACGGGCCGAAAGGATTGGAAGATGGAGCAGCGGCCCATGAACCCGAAGTCACATCTGGTGGAACAGGCTAGAGGTGTTCTTCACAGACAGGATTTGAAGAGTCGGTGGGGGACACACTGGCAAAGTCCTTAAGTCTCCTGGTGCGCTGCCGCACCCAAACCATGACCCGTCTCAATGCTATACGCTTACCAGAATACCCCCAATTTAGGCGCTGCCGAATTCTCTCATGAACAGAAACGGGTGCTAAGCGCTCCAGTGTGTAACATGAATGCTGATACGCAGAACAGAAAACTCCCGCTAAACACGTGCGAGTTATGATTAGACGCAGAGACTGGGCGGGAAACTTCCGTTTATCGGCCTTCCTTGGCCGCATGGAAGAAAATATAACCTCACTCAATATGCAGCGCGAAAATACATTTTGCAGCACTTCTTGTTCAGTTTAAATAGGGGGTAAGAGCAAGCAAAGGGCAGCTGTAGAGGGATTCAGCTCTTGATAGTTGGCTGGCAAGCGCATGCTTGGCTCACGTGGGCTGTCTTCATGCTCCACAACCAAGATTGCCAAGGTTCAGACAGGCGGGAAAATGAGGCCCATTTTATGGCAGCTCACATATCTCCTGCATGTATTCTGATGCTGTCCTTTTAGCTTGTAGTTGCACCTGTTTGCACTTCTTGTAGGCGTGAAGTGCCGCGGGTGTGTACTCCCCCATTTCTATATGGCGAGACAGGGTCTGCGGGAGGAAGCCAGGGCTTCTACTGCGATTATAGTTTTATTATTCCTCTATGCAATTTTGCGAACTAGAAGCTTTGCGATGGTATATTATTTTTCACTGTGCCTTGCTATTGCTGCAAAACCTCCGGTATAGCTTTCTTGATTCCTTTTCCTCTTAGGTCTAACCAGATTTTTCAGTTTCTCAGCACGGAAGAGGATACAGAGCTTATTTTTGAGCGGCTGCTCCAATATTCGTTAGTTGCTCATGACTAGCACCCCTGAAATGCATCTATTGCAGTAGGGTAGGGAAACTAATATAGCCACTTAACACACAGATTCATCACCCATGCTATACCGCCCTATTGCCAAAGCATAACCCCACAAGGTCAATAAAGGTTATCGTGAGATCCTGCCTTCATGTCTTAGATTTTTCCTCGTGCAAGGAGCTTGCCCTTCTGATGTGCTTGCCTGGTCATTCACTTTAGTTGCTCTACTTCGGCAATCAGTTGGCGAATTACTAGTGTATCGTTAGAAAATTCGACACCGCGCCTGGAGACAACGGATGCTGCATTGCCGTCCAGCCCTTTACTGTTTTACGCAACAGCCACATCGATTCGGAGTTTTGCTATTGTTCAGTGATATCTGCGTTGGCTTTACCTGTGTACTGTCCAAAGTCCACTTATTATGCATTAAGTGGATAAGTGTTGTTCTCTTCTGTTAGAACTCAGCAATATACTAGCTGCGGAGAGGCGCCACCAGGGACTTCGGTCAAACAGCAGGTTGCCCGTTGCTCAAGGGCGCTCTATAGTAAGCTCTTCAGAATGTTAAATGCATTTATAATCCCATCTGAGCTATGCAACTACTTTTTTAATTGTCAATTTTATAAATTTTGTCCAGCTTCACCACTTGGGTTGTGGGGCTTGCGCAAAGTCGCAAGATGAGGGTTGCACCGGCTTCCTTGCGGACTGCAGCTGCTGCTTAACGATGCTACCATAACAGGGCCCAGAACGTCCAAAGCAAGGATACCTGGGATTTTCGCATTGATTTCCAGGCGCTTAGACCTTGCCGAATTTGCAAATAAAGTCGACAAAATGGTCAAGCTGTGAGTCGTCGAGCCCTCTTTCAGCAGCACTCCAACAACCACAGCCTTGTGGGGGGAATGAGCGTTCATATCTGTGTCGCTGATCTATCTCTCGGACGAAAATCACCTCATTCCTGGAATATTTAGTATTTTATTCATTTGGGCTACAGATAAACCGCTGCCACTTGGGATCCGTGCGCTTCGAAGAGTGTGGGGTCTCCTTATTGTATTGACTGGCTGTCTCTCAAGCAGTTGTGACAGGGGAATTACGACGATGTCACCCTAGAATTTGTTGCAAGCTTATTCCGTCTTATGTGGGTGGCGCAAGTGGGAGGTCGAAGGTCCGCTGGAGCGGGGCTGTGTTTGTGTTGCCTTGCGTTGGTATCTTTCGCGCGGCGCTAGTTTTGAGTGGATTGCCTTTTTTTTGTCTCTAGTTTAAAGTAATTGCGGAGTACCGGTAGAAGGGGATTCTCTGTAATGTATGCTCAGCGACGATCATCTCCACGGAGAAGAAATGCAAGCGCAAACATTTGTGTGCACATGCGGCGCAGTGACACTGGCATTGTATTTGTAGTTTTCTTGTGTTGTCTTACATTTAGTGTCCACCCACCAGTGCATGACTGCTCGTTCTTTACAGGCTCAAACCTGGACGCGTGGTGGTGGTCCTGAACGGCCGCATGGCCGGGAAGAAGGGTGTGGTGGTGAGCACCTCCGAAGGGACGAAGGAGCGCCACTTTTGCTATTGCTTGGTTGCTGGCATTGAGAAGGCCCCTCTGCGCGTTTCGAAGCGCATGAGTACCACCAAGGTGCAGAAGCGCATGCGTCCCAAGGCCTTCATCCGCTACATCAACGTTCGTCACCTGATGCCCACTCGGTGAGAATGCATTGCTGAATGAGCAGCAAGTGATCGAATCATGTTAAACGCTACACTTTGCTATTTTTACTGCATTGGTGCGTCAGTTTTAGTTGTAGTTCTGGCCTCTCGTGCTTGCGCTGGCCATTTCAGCTACACTGTAAGCAACGATTTCGACGTGAAGGCCCTCGCGCCAGAAGCTTCCCTAGAAGACAGCGCCATGCGTAAGTCGGCAAAGAAGGCGCTGGCTAACATTTTCTACGAGAAGTTTATGAATCCTGTCAACGAGAAGGCTGGAAAGGTCTCGAAGGACGTTCTCTTCCTTCGCAAGAAGCTGCGGTTCTAAGCGGGATTGCCCGCCAGTTAGTATCGCGGGGGATGCGAAGATTGCGCTGGCAATGCCTCTGCTTGTTTTGTGCTGGCGCGGATTTAACAGCTGGGCTCACAGTCGGCTGTTGTAGTGTTGCTGCCACGACAAGCACAGAGGCTCAGCCCTGGAGTCGTGAATGAACTTTGATTGAAGGGGTTTTTGGGGAAGTTTTGTTGTTGCAAACATCGTACACTGCGCAGCTGGCGCAGCCGCAGTAGTGTAGGCAGGAAATAGGCTTTTCGGAACTTCGGTGGAATCCGACTTTGTTCACAAACTGGTAGCTGAGGTGGTGTTAAGAATTCGTCACAAGCGGAAAAATCGCCTGCATCAGTTCACGTAAAGTAGGCAGTTATCGTAGTTAACGCATTACTGGACGGACTCTTTGTGCATCGCTGGGTGGACGGGGACGCAACAACATGAACAAAGCTACACGAATACGAGCAGTTACGCACTTAATATATCACGGGCTGGCGTCTGTGCCCCTGCTTGTATAGTGGAATTTTCAGTCGGGTGCCACCGCTGGGGATTACTTGAGAGGCAAGTTTGCTGTGGGCCGGCATGGCGTCGAAGGAAATGGCAGCTTTTTTTGCTGAACAGCTGTGCTCCACTTTGCAGAAAACTTGTATTATTGGAAGTGGACTTGTTTTCATCTTGTCACTGTACGTAGGCTAGTAAATGCACATTTCTCGAGACTCGCCTTACGCTAGTGGAATTTGAACGTGACAGACAATCGAACGGCCTACCCAGCCCATTCATCGCAATGACAATACTAGAAATAGATTCTAATATGCAAAGCAAGTAGGAGGATGCTGCAAATAGCGGTATTTCTGGCTGAAGAGCTAGTTGCAACGCAAGGGTGATTCTGTCTGGTGGCCCGACAACCCCAGACACTGAAACAGCCATCGACTCGAGTTGTCATTCGACCTCAGCACGCTCTGTCAATTGAAAAAATTTATACCACTAACATATATTGCATTATTTTGAGCGCACCTTGTGGAGTTTGCAAACTCGGGTCCCCCGGCGTTCACGTCCACCACAGCGAAACTCACTGATCGAGTCATCGGACCAAGCCTCTAACACAAGGGCACGCTTTTCGTGGTTGCTGTTATGATGGGCTTATAGAGTACGCAGATATCGACGGGTCACTTGCCTGATCTGCAACGTTGCAGCAGATCCTCTCGGTGTCAGCTCTCCTACACAACAGTATCCCTTTATTGCAGTGTGAGTCTTGTACGGAGTACATGAACTCATTGTCTCCAACATGGCGCCAAAAGGAAGTCAATCACCCATCCCGAACCCCTACGCCATCGACTATGCGCCGACGGACCGGGCTACCTGCAAGGTCAGCAACAAGCTACAGTACACGGTCATCTTTTTGCAAAACTGTGGCTTGCCCTGCCAGTCTTAACGGTGTCTTTCCATCTTCTTTTGCATCGTAGCAACTACAACACTTGAAGGAAACTAGGGAGCCAATGAGTGCTGCATAGGTGTGTGTGAGCCCGGACAGGCGTGTGATGGCCGTATCGCCTTGGACTCACTGCGCTTCCTAAGGAAAGTGTGGAGCCGTTTTCACGATGGGTTTGATGAACAAAAGTACCATTTGCGCTGCGGAAAAAAGTTCACGGAGAATCTGGGGGAAATCCGATGTAAGTGAATAAGAATAGGGACCTCGCTGACGCAAAAATCCCCAATGAACCATGAAAAAGTTTATTAACGCACACAACAGTCACATGCAGTCTCCTTTTTGCCTGGGCGATGCAACAGTGTGGCAGGCCTTGCGGTGGAGTGACATTCTCAAAGTTGCGAAGAGCTTTGATGCAAAAATCGACGAAGGCCAGTAAGTCATTGTTCGGAATTTGGGCTCACCGTAGTTCACTCATGCAAAGTTGTTCTGATTTAGGCGCCCCACATTACCAACTAAAAAGAGCTGATAGATGAGCATCATGGCCTATCAATTTTACATGCGTGTGCTCGTGCACTTGCGCACAATATGGAACACAGCGTACGTGCATGTGCTCGTGCACTTGTGCACAATATGGAGACTTCTGCTGTTTGTTTGCGGTTCCTACAGTCCTGCTGTGCAGGCCGTAAAAAGGCGCAGCGATGCGATCTGGAGTCTGAAGTCAATGCTTATGGTAAGTACTCTTGGTTGAGTTGGATCTTACTTCCGAGGCTTGTAAATAGAGCTCTTGCGGCGCGACTGGCTGCATGTTTCCCAGTAGCCGCCGAGCAGCGTTATTACCTAGACCTTCTCAACTCCTGCTTTCTGTGTGTACAGGAAATTCCCAAAAAACAGCTTCTCCCCATTCTCGACGCAAATGGGATTCCCTACAACGAAAAAAAAATCTCGGTGAGCCCTGACGTTCACGCGTGCGCTTTTCTGGAGAGCTCGCTATAGTTGTAGCTCAAGGCGCAACATGCGGGTTAGGTCTCTTGCGTGAATCATTTCCAGGTTGGTGAGGCTGCGCATATCGTAGCTGACGGATTTATTTTTGGGAAGCTTCCCCCTTGCCCGATCTGTGGAAACACTTCATTGGTTCAAGTAAGCAACTGCGTGCGCAAGATTTGCAAGACTTCTCGTATGTTGTGAGCACCTGAAGCGAACTTCACGCAAACAAGAGCGACTGCTCGTTTACCGCAGTATGGGGGCGAAATTCGCTGCAACGGCTACGTATCGGCGAGCACCAAATGCGTCTTCTCGTTCATATTGTCGGATATCCTGAGGCCGAATGAAGCCTTTGACAACTCTGCCACAGGCGTTTCCGTCGATGACCTTAAGCGAACGGAGATATTTGTGTTGCCAGTGCGTCTGCTATGCACGTCCCTTGAGTTCAATCGTTGCTTATTGGGGAGCGTCCTCATAAGAATAGAAAGCTTACTCACAGTCTCCGAACTCTAACCTACGAACAATGTACCTGCTTGGCCATCAGGACGAAGCAAAGCGAATCCCAGTGTTTAAGAAGTGGAAGTGTCCACAAGGTGTCGAAGGCTGCATGGAACTAGGCAATCCACTAGGTGAGCCTAGGCGCTACCTCCCGGCAATTAAAGGCTGTAGACAGTTAGCACAGAGAAGACTTTGCAAGACAGCGCTAAATCTCCCGCTTCTTTCCGCCTGCGGTTGCTGGGTGTGCCGCAGACGCGCCTTCCCCCAAGCCGTAGGACTTAATAAGGCACTGGAAGGCCTTGAAACTCCCCAGTGAACACCCCTCCTAGGAGGGGTAGTACAAACCTTACGAAGCTGCTTTTCCCCGTTGATCATTGATGTCGAGCTGCGATGATGATGTCTGTCAGTACTTGAATGCGGGCTCATTTCGCATGCAGTTCAACGGCTGAGAAGGAATCGAGCGAGCCAGAAGCTATTCCTGTTGGCAAGGAATTGGTGGGGTTGAGTTTCACCTCAGTCGGAGCCACAGACCCTCCCAAGTGAGAATGCACTGAAAATTTGTATACGCACAAGTAGTGACCGCCAATTTTGCTCCTTAGAAATTCAGTTTAAACTTGTATACTATTTTACCACTCCAGTGTTGTTGAGTCAGTGACAGTTTTCGCCTACGCATACATTCCGCTATCTTCCCGGCCTTTTTTGCAGAGTGGAACTGCAACTTTTGATCGAGAAGCATGCTGGAGAGTACACGTAGGTGCACCTCCACTTCGCAGCCTGCTCCTTTTATTTTGCTGCTCAGTGGACTTCAATGATTCGGGGTCGCTATTTTGGTGTTGTGGGATTTTGGGGGTTTGGGGATGTTCTTTCGAAGCTCGAGCTCACGCAAACAATGATTCACGACATGCTCTACGATGGTGGAGCACCATGACTTGTTCGACTCGGTGCTTATACAAGTCTCTGCACTGCTTTCGCACTTCAGACGAGTCCTTTTCTGTGGTCTGCTGTGTTCTGCCAGTGAGCAGCTCGAAGGTCGCACAACCTTTCTGCTTGTAGGGGACGGCGACAGCCACGAGTTTACGAAGAAGTATCGCGATGCAAAAGCTGCTGGTGTACCCATTGTGCATGTGAGTTGCTTGAATTTTCTTCTGTTAGTCCGGAGTTTTGTTCAAGCATATTGCTGCTACTCTCTTACTGGGATGCGTATTGTTGTGTCGTGAAAACGTTGTCATGTCCTATTGGTGGGACGTCTCTAATGGGTGTGGGGCAGATCCACTCTTGCGCCACAACTCACGTGTAGAAATACCTTGGTGAATATTTAGTCCCCACTCGTCAACGTCGCATCTTGCCCGTATTTTTCACGGGACTATAATGTGTAAAATTGTCAACGCTAGAGCAGAAGCCGTATGCCCCCCTTTTGATGTGTCATATTCCACTAAAATACCCACCACAGCCATCGCACCAACAGGGTATATCAAGAATCTCAAGTATATATAATTTGTCAATCTGCATGCAGCTGTGAATCACTTCTGTGGCGCAGAGTGACTTCATAAGCGCTCTACTTAAGCGAGAAAATTCGGAGCCGAAGTCTAAGCTGGCAATGTGCCGCAAATGGAAGGGGTCAAGTGACGGCCCGGACCCTCGGCCAACGGTTAGCTTTGCCATTTCACTGAGCTGCCTTTGTGCATGCCAGTGCGCACTAGATTTGCGTCAGTTATGGTGGGCTGATGGTTCGGCTCTATGAGTGTTTGCATATAGGGTCTACTGCTCCGAAAGAAAAAGTACGCGCAGTATTATCTTGTCGAGGGCAAGCTAACACATGAACTGCCAGATGCGGCGGAATCTCTCAAGCAGCTCAGCGAGGCACAAGCCAAAGAAAAGCCTCAAACGCAGCGGCCGCCGATCGCGAAGAAGTCTCCTCTCTTGGAGGTACTGCCAGCTTAAGCTTGATTTCCAGGCAGTTTTGTATAAGGCCCATAAGTCAAAAAGATTCGTCGAGCTTTTAGTCGCTCCATGCAGGGCATCAAGACACTATATGCTGGTAGTGCCTGCTGTTTAAATGTTGCCTGTAGTGCTGTTCTGAGGGCTCCTTTTTGAACTGTCCGTGTGAACTGGATGTGGTAGGTGGATCCTTTGTTTAGCAACAAAAGAGGTCGAATTTACGTGGACAGTTATGGAAATGCTTTCAACTGCACCACGCAGTATACTGATATTAGCACTGGTCAGCGATCGCCCCGCTGTTGGTGCTTGCCTTACCTCATTATGCGTACTCCTTGACGAGAGGAAAGTCGTTTCTTCTCCTTTCTGAACGATTCAGGGATCAATAAGTACTATTCCATGCAGATCGTCCAAACTAACAAGACATTTCATTTCTTCACGAAGTGGGGTCGCCTGGGGGCGGACGATAAATTAACTAACGACTATAAGTAAGAAAAGAAGTGTAAAACTGGTTCAGAACACAGTCCATCTAGCCTGTATATTCAGAGTTACTTGCTTATAAGCCCTAGAGATGTTGCAGGTATTGGAATTTACACACTTGGTTAGTTTACAGCTGCACCGTTGATGTGCCTTAAATTTGGGCTTCAGACAACAATCATTTGGGCAAGACGTGGGTGCTGCAGTGGGTAAGCCAGTACCTTAGCACATTTCCTGCCGCATGCGCCAGGCGAAATTCATGTGTTGCCTTGCGTGCTGGCAACGATAGAAAGCGTTGAGTTCGTTTGTTCTCTACCACCGCTCGCAGAGGCATTCGAGGCAAAGTTCTTGGGGTTGACAGGCACCCACTGGAATGATCGTTTCAGCTTTGTCCAGCAACCCGGAAGGTACTGTTTGTCCTTCCATACAATCAGCGTTGTTTATATGAAAACTCACAGCTTGTTTCCATGTCGAGCCCCAGGCACTGAGGCATGTAAACTGCTTAGCAATCCGTAATGCTTTCGCAGGTACGGTTTCGTGGAGCTAGCAGGCTACCAAATGGGTGATGAGACACAAAAGAACGCCAAGGAACCACCTTTGAAACGGCCCAAGCTTGAAGCTGCCAGGTATATAAACACACAAGAGGGCTATGCACTCTTCCTGCCAACGCGCTTAGGCTAGTGCATCACCTCCGCAAACTACTAAAGGGGAAGACAAACAGCTAAGAGCTCGCTCAACGTGTGCCTCCTGTATATCTGGTGCAGCGCCAGCAGTACTGTAGATGAATGCACTCTGCCTCCAGCAGTGAAGGCCATCGTTGAATTGATTTTCGATCGTAAGTCCCTCTTAATGAGTTGATTGCGGGGCCATTGTTTGAAGAAGTCCACGGTGCATGGTTGTTCCGTAGTATTCACCTTGGTAGTGCGGCATCATCAGTCTTCTGGGACACACAGTTTTGGTCCTGTGGCCCTACAGGAAAATTGACGGAGAAGTTACTTTCTGAGCAGCACCTAAACCTTAAAAAGCTTCCAATTGATTCTATTTCAAAACGGCAGCTGCAAGAAGGCTATGCCGTGCTCCAGGTAATGTACACAGGCTTCAATCTAGTGAAAGTTTTGTGACGCAGTGCATTTGGGGTGAACTGCTTTTACGCGAGCATAAGTTGTTCGGCGTCTTTGCTGTCTGCGCACAGGAAATCCAAAACCTCCTTCGCGAGGATCCAGCGCAGACAAACACCCTAAAACACCAGTGAGCTGACTGGCTTGTTGTCTTTGCCAAGTGAACAATGGTGAAGTTCAGTGCAATCTGAGATTCTTGAACGATATTATATGAATAAAAAGAATGAGGCTTCCTATTCCCTGCAACCAGGACTCGGCTCGCTGATGCTACGAACCGGTTTTACATCAAAATACCACATGTCGTAAGTTCTAGCTATGCTTAGTAGCACCATGGGGAGGGAGTGATATCATGGTTGTGCTGCACTGCGTAGTGCGTGAAGCTGCATTCGTCATGTTACCTTTCTGAGAGCTGCGAGAGCTACAGGAAGCCACCGTTCTACTCTTCAGCTATGGGTCGCCCTTGCAATTATGTTCAAATATCCTGCAGTTTGCCGTCTCCGAAAAGCCTCCGGTTCTCGACTCATTTGCGAAGTTGAGGGCTAAGATTGAGATGATGGAGCAGCTCTTAGAGGTGTGGCACAAGCACAGATGCAACACACAAAGCTTCAGGCCGCACTAAGCAAGAAGAAGCAAAGCCTTTAAATTATTTCCACACTCAGATTTCCTTCCGTGCAAGGTTTGCTGTGAGATGCCGGGAATGCTATTAGCTTGACTGCCGTATTGTTTCATAGGTATCGGTTGCGCAATCCTTATTGACGGATGCATTGCTGAACGCCAAAGACAAACATCCACTAGATGCCCAGTATGAACAGCTGCGCTGCAAGCTCGAGGTACTTGACTGTTGTTTGGGTTAGATTACTGCCAAGGACCAATTATTTTGCCTTATGGGACCCGGAAACCGCATCACGCAAAGTTGATGCATGACAGCAATTTTCAGTATTTCTGGAGCACAATTAAGGCGTGAACAAGCGCGTTCGCGAAGTGCATTTTGGCGCTCATTAGCTTGTGCTGATGTACTGCTTCAGCCAGTAAGTGAATCCGACGAGGAGAGAAAGTTGGTGGAACGCCTCATCTCAAACACGCATGCGCCGACCCACAACACCTGGAAGCTTAAGGTAAAGAGTGTTTTCAAGTGTGATCGCCAAGGAGAAGCGCAACGCTTTAACAAAGAAATGGATAATCGCATGCTTTTATGGCACGGCTCTCGGTTGGTAAGCGACGGATCTCCGCAGTACTGCAGGTGGTACTTGCGCGTGCATCATACTAGCGTGCTCATTAGCAAAACTACAAACGAATAGCTTGCTCCTGGAGTCCGAAACATGCTGATTACTTGGTCTGACAACGTCTGATACTGGCATGAGACTTTACGGGCTGCGTACACCAACAACCTGTCTTGGGCTTGAAACCTTTCAGACGAACTGGCCAAGTATTCTTGCAAAGGGTCTTCAAATTGCTCCTCCGGAGGCGCCGTCATCTGGATACATGTTTGACAAGGGAATCTACTTCGCAGACATGGTGAGACACCGACGAATGGTCTGTCTTACTCAGTGGAGTTAAGATGCAGCATTTTGTCACCGTATGAGTGCTGGGGGGAAGAAAGAATAATCAGTAAAGACATGCAAAAGCAGGCGTAAACAGACAAAGAAAGGCAAATGTACTTATTTTTGGCCACGACTAAATTTTCGGAGAAGGCAGTTTGCTTGGCCGAAGTTCATCGGCTCGCTTGAGTGCTCTCGGTGGCAAAGTGAGAAATCCAGCGGCGCAGCACTTCGGGTTTGCTCCCAGCACTGTGATGCAGGTCAGCAAGTCATCGCAGTACTGTTACGCATCTTCGGCTCAACCACATGGCCTCCTCGTTCTTTGTGAGGTTGCTCTGGGAAAGCAGCGCCGATTCCTCCAGGCAGACTACGAGGCAGCAAAAAAATGCAAGAAGGATGGTGAGCATGCCATTAACTAGCTGGCGCCTTCTTTGCTTTTCAGTTGCTTCTGTACGCAGCCGCGCTGTCGGCGTTGGTTGTTTGGCATTGCAGGACAAGACAGCGCACAAGGCATTGGCCGCATGTGCCCGAATCCCAAATCTGATTTCGAGATCCCTTCGGTAGTTGATGAGAAACCTGTGCGCGTTTGCGGGGGAAAGAGCTGGAATAATTCAAAAACTATAGATCAGGTGAGCTACAAATGCCGAAAATTTTTAATTGTGCGATGCACACATCGGTTGCAGCTTGGCGTGACCACTTTTGTTGACTTCCGTCTCGTGAAGTATAGCAAAACAGGAGCCTGCATGCGCGAGCCACTTACGGTGACGCCTCCAAAACACTGCATATCCACTGCACAGCGTTTTCCCCTCGCCTATAGCTAGTTTGTAGCTGCGTTAGCATCTATGACTGCGAGTTATTCAGCTGAGGGAAGAGATACCCGGAAAGCCTGAGGCGGCACTGATGTACAATGAATATATTGTTTACGATCCGGTGAGTGGCGGCACCGTTCGCCAGCCCGTCCGTCCCTTGGTACTTGACCTCAAGTACGTTGCTTCCCGTGATATTAAAAAACGAGGATCTCGCTGTTTGCGGGCGTGTATTGGGGGAATGCTGCAGCGCCAAGTCAAGATCCGCTACCTGGTTCATGTCGAGTTCGAGTTCGAATCCTTTGACCTTGATTCTCCTTGACGCCTGTCCTCGCGAATAGCTGTGTAGTACTGTTTTCTGCAACACCACTGTATATCTCGCATTTATTGTAGCTACTAAGTTGTTCAAATCTTTTCAAAATCGACGAACGCCGAACCCCCACCTCAGTCTGCATGTTGAACCGCGCTGTCTTAGCCTTCGCGAGTTTCTTGCTCAAAGGCACGCTGCTGTAGACCCCTCAATAAAGAAAAAGCGCCGTCAAGCATCAAAGCACAAGAGTTTTATTCTATCCCATCCCAGATGCTGTATTACTCTTGGAGCCTCTGTCTACTCAATTGTGCCTGCAACACAGTCTACTATACAGCGGCGCCAGTCACGTCGGTAAAGCCTTCCGCAGATAAGTTGTGCGAGCCGAAGTTCACAAACTATAATTTTCAGCTAGTTTTGGGTGCCAAACGGACACTGTCGTCCACCACTACAAAAAAAAGCAAGTTGAACGGAGCGGAGCAGCGATGCAAGGTGACTGACTAGAAACGCCGATGCTCTACTGGAGCTTTGTGGTGTTGGCATGTCATGGTTTGCCATCAGCCAAAGCAGAGCTGACTGTGCAATTTGGATCCTCTCCAATTGCTAGGCGTGTCCGCTGTACGCTGTACCGCTAACAAGGCTATGCCTTGTACACATGCCTGTCAGAATGCGACGCGCGGGTCTGACTTCAGCTTGATCATATCTGACTGGGTGTGAAGACTCAAAACTTTGAGTTTGCTCTTGATTGCATTAATTCGTAACTGGTTCGTCCGCGACTGGTGGCAAAGGTCCCTATATATAGCCAATAAGTGCCGTCGCAGCTCAGGGTCACGTCCCAGGTATGGCTGCCGTCGAACCTGCAACAAGAAACAGCTCAGTTCTAGAAAGTTTACTTGGTGCACTTGGCAATACAATAAAAGGTACCCATAACTCCCGCAACTCGTAAGAGGAAAACGTCCGGGTAGTGAAAAGGGTTGAGAAAATGAGCCCTCAGAACTTGCAGCGAAGAACTGCGAGCAACAGCAGCAGAATGTGAAGCTCCAACTGCTTACGAACATACCTCTGGGTACGTCGTGTACTCCCATTCACGCAGGTCCGGGTCCTCGACCTCTCGCTCGAGCTGGTCCGCTAAAGTGTTCAGCCTTGCGGAGGCCGCTGTGCACTTGGAGCGCAGATCTTCTAGTAGCTCGTTAATCTGGCCACCACGAGCCTCGCCTAGCTGACGGCCTAGAAGGTTAGAATGACCTCTCATCCCTGAACTGGGTTTATCCCCCGGAAGCTGCGAAATCCCGTAGAAGCGTTTTTGCAAGTTGGGATCTCTCTGTAAATCAGTTTGACCAGTGACTGTTCCCTCTGCCAACACAATTCGCAACAACGACTTCACTCACAATGCCTACGAGAAAGGCAGCGCGGCTCAGTAGATATTCGGAAAGCTAGTTTGAGTAAGAGCTCAGTTGGTCTGAGTGCGAGCTACCTACTGTAAGTTGAATGTACAGCGCCTATCTCGCTGTGTAGTGCAAAACTAACCTCTTTGCTCCTCTGCAAGGAAGTCAAAACACGTGTTGGGTGGGGGAACTGCGAAGCTTGACTGCCTCTTTGGACGACTGCTGGCCTTATTGGCGGGCGGGAGGCGTCCCGTTTTCACTGTATTTGAAAACGGTGGTGCGGCTAGCCTGTCAAGCCTTTCCTCAATAGATCGGCCAGGCTGCGAATAGAGACGGCTGTAGTAACTGAGGATCGCGGACTTCAGATCGTCTAAATTCTGTCGTATCTCCCCCACGACAATTTGCTCTGGGGGGCGCCGCTCGATCACCCCTCCATCGTTACTTTTTCTTATACTGCTGGCTCTCTTTGGTGCTCCCTCAGTCGCTCCTTCGTTCGCCGTGGGCTGCGATGGAGGTGGCGAGCCCTGGGGTGGCTGCGGCGAACTAGGCGAGCTTGAGTCCATGGTGCTGAAACGCAGTATTGCTGCTGCAGCTGCGTGCTGTGCCTCCTTGGGACTTGTGGTGTGCAGCCACTCTTCATGTAGTCCTAGCCTATGTACGATTCGGTGGTGTGCACGGGAACATATTAGTGGACCTCATTGCGCAGAGTCCTCGAAGGAATACCGGCGGGAACTCGCAGCAGTTGTCCAAAAGCTTAGGAATAAGGTCTTTTCGTAATATTTAAGGAAGTTTCCCCTTTGCAGAGAGAAGACAGAAGGAGAAAGTCACTCAGTGGAGGTGCAGCCTCGTGAGGAGTAAGATAAAGCAGCTCGAGTCGGGGCTCAGTTTGCCGAGTTGAGCCTCAGCAGAACAGTACAACGGACGCAGAAGGAAAACAAAGGAGCAATGAAGTTTATAAAGCCATTCTGTAAAAATCCACTGTTCTCGTCCTACTGCAACATAAAGCCGGGCATAAATCAGCAGCGGGCGGCAGGTCGCAGCTACTCGGCCCTGGCTCGCCAGCAATCGACGTTGGCATGCATGACCGGAGGGCTATGGTTCACTTTTTCAATAAGCGTAAACAACAATACAGTAAGCCGATTTTGACTTTGGGGCATTCTAACTATTTTTTTTTGTTTTCATGCCCATAGGGTACTCCCTGCTGTGCCAGTGTCACTGCACGCCTGAGACTCCGGGTGGACTTCCACACCGTCTCACTCTCTAGTTGCTTCAGTCTTTATTAGTTTCGTAACCAATAAGATGGAAATTTTAGGAATGACAGACGGCAGCAGCTTTCTGATCATTCGTTACAAAACTTCCTCTTTTCTCTTCGTCTTACACCTCACGTCCACGAGGGATAGTTCATGTCCATGACTGGAGAACTCGATGTGTTGGAATATGAGGTCATTTTACGTATCACATATATTTAACGTGTGTGTTTTCACAGTAGAAAACACGCTGATATCTCATATGCGCTGTCTGTAAGGCGGCAATGCGGCGTTTGACGCGAGCGGTCCAATGCTGCGGCTGGCGCGAAGCACCTGCCGTATAGGGTAATGAAACTAAAATTTTGTTCATTAATCTGTTTTGCTTTTATAAGTTTTTACACGTATACCTACAGTTTACTCTAGTGTGTGAGGACCACGGCTGGAGTTCAAGCTGGGTCACGTCTCGGCTGCGTCTCGCAGCCGGCTCGTCTTGATCCCTGAAGTTTGGGACCAGTTGAGGCCTTGTAAGAATCGGCTAGCGATTCTTTTCAAATTAGATTAAACTTAGGGGATTGAGCGGCAGGTTTTCAACTCCACTAGTGAGTGTCTCGAAGGCGTCTCTTTCTCCCTGATTTCACAACAGCTCTCGGTTGTACCAGAGCAGCACAAGGAGACGGCGGTTTTATAGTTTTATTGCGCTGAAAAGAAGCAATTAGCCTCTCAGCAGTGCCTTTCGAGGTTAACACCTCAATGGCACTACAGCATCGTAGGCCTATGGACACTGCCTGCAAGGCGACGCAATTCTATGGCAAGAAGTAACCAAAAATGCAGGGCTCCAGCAATTATGACCGCGTGTGGAAGGGTCACGAGCATGGACTTCTGGCTCCCAGATCTGACCCCAGGAGGTTGGAGGGCGTGGACTCAGCGTTGGGAGTCAAAATGCTCAATGTTTCACTGACCGACATTGCTGTTGTGGGACATGCAAATTAGCCGTCACGACAATTACTTGTTTCCTATCCACTGCTGCAGCATGCTTAATGAGGCCAGCACCTTAGCTCGCGTGTGCACTGAGCTGTTCACAGCTGCTGTGTGGCGCATCCTCTTCAGCACTACTATGAAGCGCAAACTCTTCTTCGAGAAGCGATTGACCGCGTGGCAGCTGCCTTCGGAGTAGAGCCAAGCAGAGTTGTTCCCTTGCAGTTGAGGCCAGATGAGCGCGAGGCAACTGCATGCGCAGTGTGGACCTTCACGTGGGTGACTCTGACACGATGGGGCCAACCAGAAAATGCGCTTCATAGTTTTTACGCGGGAGAGGGTTAATCACAGTTTTCAGAACAACGAATAAGGGTGTAAACACTGGGTCAAGTTGCTGCAGCTCATCTCCTGGGGACAAAATGCCAGAAGAGAAGAAGGCTGGGCGGGGAGAAACGCGGAACTCTATTGAGTAGCTTGCATGCGAATATGCTTCAGGATCCGCGGAATCCCCTCTTACGATCTATTGGGACACATGAGGGAAATGTTCAAGCAGTCTAGTGATGCGTTCGGCGAGTGGCGCTTTGGGAGTAGAAAGGTACATAGCATGAACAACCAGGCTTTCGCAATTATCCTACATCAGCCGGTCTTTGGCCAGCCTCACAATATTAGCAAAAAGGGGCGCCCCAGGTCTCCGAAGTTGCATTTATGTGGTATGCGATGCAGGTTCTCCTCGAGCCTTTCTCATTTGGTCTGGTAGGAGTGGCTG
The DNA here is from genome assembly GCF_000499385.1 of Eimeria necatrix. Classification (NCBI taxonomy): domain Eukaryota; phylum Apicomplexa; class Conoidasida; order Eucoccidiorida; family Eimeriidae; genus Eimeria; species Eimeria necatrix. The sequence continues at coordinate 35,722 of NW_013651701.1, read as the reverse complement.
ACGGGATACCGTCGAGCTCGTTGAGTGACCTAATGGCAGTGTGGCAGAGGCCAGGTTAGTAAATTCCCATAATTTGCCCAGTTACATACCATAGATCGTTTGACCAGCCTACCCTGTTATTCGGTGAATACTGGCTCGCGTGCGGCGGCTCAGATAGATCTTTGGTTTATGCTCTCAGGAGTTGATGCGGACTGGAGGCATGACGCAGAGCTCTGGCTGAAACTTCGTGATTTTGAGTGGGTGAAATCGCTGAAGGATGTGAGTCTTTGCAGGAAGCATACTCTGAATGGAAAGGCATGTCGAACCATTCTGCAGCCAACCTGTCGGTGTTGTCTCTTCTATTGTGGCACGTCCAAATGGCAGCAGCCCAACCCTCCGTATACGCTGCACAGGAGAAGCACTTCCCGTTGTGAGATGCTTGATTTGTTTCTTGCTGGGTCGGCAATGGTGCAGAACTCATCGGAATTTGAAGACCGACTGTTGAAGCTACGTAATACAGTCGCATCAATTTTTGAAGTGCGAAATCCCAGGGCTCTCCAGGTGGCCAAGCTTTCCACAGCATCTGATGGAACAATAATTCAACTGACGTAATACAGCACTTGCAAAGCAGACCATTTGAGTTTCTCTGTTGCTTAATGGAGATGCCAGTACGCCTTGCTAAGCGCTGACTGTAGTGATGTATACATTACTTTATGCATGCGTGCATTTTTACATGCCCATGCCTATTAACAGTGAGCTACAACTATCAGCAGATCCTCTTCTACTAGCTTATATCGCATGCTGTCGTTGCTTTCCTGCAGGGCTGCCACTCCAGATAAGCAAGTGCACGCTGAGCACTTGAAGAGGTGGCTATCAGCGGTAGAGAGTGGCAAAGTCAGCCAAATGCTTCCAGAGATAGCTCCGGATTTTGGGTTTATTCGTACTCCCAACACAGGCAAGTTCCTACTTGTTTGGTCCTCGCAGAAAAGCTGTGGGGTCCATAATCTTTAGAGGAATTCAATATCACAGTTGCGGGGCTCACTGCCGCGCCTGTCTTTCTAAGGTGACGGCTGTTGAGAATACTGAGGAGCGGCTGTTACACTGTTTGAAATATCCAAAAATATTTGGTGTAGTACCTTAATGGTCAGTATATGTTTATATGGGGCTAGGGAGAGCAAATCTGCCTCCCTGTGTCATTTGAGCAGGAAGGCCTCTGCTGCTTCCCGCCTTGACCACGAGTACCACTACTTCCATCCCCAGAACCGTCGTGCGCCGTGTAATGATAGATCCAGATGTGCGCACTCAAGAACCTCCAAAAGGTGAATGCTTTAGAAGTGCTCTTGATGCCTTTGATGTTGTCATACAGTAGACACAAATAGTTCGGCAGATTCCCCGCTTGCTCGGTACATTAACATAGCGGAGAATGCAATGTAGCTGCTTCAAGTGCAACAAGCTGTTGTGTTTTTTTTTTCAGCAGCTTCCTTTGTCTTCGAAGACGATTCAGGCGACTCGGCACCAGCATCGAAGTTCCCTCCAGTATTGAGTACGGTCTCATATGGTGAAAGGCCACGGGGATTCTCAGCAGCTTACTTTCTACTCTTCATGTAGTTTTGTGTAGCCATCTAAAATGCTGTTGTCGTCCTTCTACTTCCGCCTCTGCGTTTCAATCAATTCACTAGCCACTCACCAAAACAAGTTGGACAACCGTCCTCGTTTTGCTCCATGCTTGGCGGAAGTTTTAAATATCAGCGGTTGTCTGTTCTCTGCCTACGTTTAGTTATTGTAGCTGCATTGGCGATCTTAGTCGTCGTCGTAGCCGCGGTTGGCTTATTCATCTTCTGTTGCCGCCGTGGAGCAAAGTCAAAGTTCAGCGCCTCCGTCACATCTTCGAAACATGTGAGCCATGTAGTGATGAACTTGCTTAGCTCCCGGATTGAAGCATTGCGGATTTCTAGAGTGAGTGAATGCTGCGAGTTTTGTGCGGGTAATGCAGTCGGAGGAAGGCCCTCTTCCAGTTGCTGTGTCGGCAAAGCCCGGAACTGCCACCAAGAACCGTTCCCAACAGCCAAATGGCACAAGGCCTCACTCCTCCTCCAGAAATAGAGGATACGCAAATTAATGGCGCGTGGATTAGCTTCAGGTTAGAAGCTATGCCAATGGCTCCGACGAAGGCTACGCGCGAGCCTACCAGCGGAGCGCTAATCTGTTTTAGTACCTGACGGCCCTCGTGTTGCAGCGCCGTAACTAGAAGACTACTGTAAAGCATACGTCGAGCAGTACGCCTACTGAAACCATGGATGCAGGGAGTTGTCGCCGTCTTTCTACTTCGTGCTGCACTAAAGGGATGGCATTTTAAAGGATCAATGCAAGCAATAAAGTGCTGCCAAGCACTCATTTCTGTGCCCAGACCCAAGCCTTTCGATTGGCCAAGAATTTTAGTGTTTTGGCCAAATCAAATGAGCACTGCATGAGCTGACAAGAAATTCTGAGGTGGGCATTTCTTGACGGTCTTCAGCTTGCATTAAGGAGGCCGCCACTGGCACTTTCATCGTAGGGGATTGCTGCCAAGAGGCGAACATTTTTTCACATCGCAAGCCCTACATGACCACGTAAAACGCTTCGTCCACACGAATATGCACGCCTCTTCTACTTTTTCAAGGGAAGATTTGCCTGCAAGACGCGGCAAGCCGTTTGAAGTCCAGACATCTGGTGCTCTTTTGCAGACAAGGTATTTGCATTTGTTTTACTTCCAGCAAACACCATTGTGCAGCAACACAAATATACACTAGCAGTGCACGACGGGTTTGCCTCTGCTTAAACACCATGCTGGTGCACTGCCTAAATTAGACAGCTTTTTGGGAGTGTGGTAACGTGCCACATCTCGCGAATCTGCACCGTTTATTCCAGCAACTGCGACAAGGCATATGTATGAAGCCTGATCAATGTGTCGCTGATTGAATTCTCCCTAGTTCCCCGGCCAGTACTCCGCAGCACATAATGCTTCTGCGATATTACGGAATCTTTGTATGCATTTTTTTGTTTCCATAGGCGATAGGGTATGAATACCCGTAAGTTTCCTGTGCAGCGCTACTCCCTATATGCACGCTTTCGTGTAGCTGTTGCTTCAAGAGCAACGAGTTATGTATCCAACTGGTAGTCAAGCAGATGGTGGCTGTTGCCCTCGTTTTCCCGCCACTCAACATGGCGCATTCTGTTGCCATGGTATTTGACTTTTTCCCCGGTAATAGTAGTAGCATAGCTCTCGCAATTTGACAAGAGCACTTACCGAGACTTGGGCCAAAGCTGGAATACAACATCGACTTGACAGTTTGTTTCTGGAAAGCAGCTAAGTCGAGAATGGCCTTCCTCTAGTGCCCGAATAGTGATTTAGTAACGTTCTCTTCGCCAGGAAAAGAGATGGCAGCGAAAAGGTATCCAGAAAGCCCGGAAAGCAAGCCTATAGAGCAGGACGGTTCACTGGACTCGTGGGAGCAAAACCTAAAGAAAAGAATCGGTGCATAAGGCAAGTACTAGGCCGGCAGATGCTTCTACCCAATTGCACATTTGGTTGAGCGAGCATGCGGGCAGATTGCTAATTCGAGAATTCAGGAAGGCTGGATTTTCTCAACTGCTTCAAAACTCAGTTCCTTCCGCAAACCAGCTCAGCCACGAATATGGTCGATTCTTTAATATCTCGCACAAGTTCTGTGCAAGCTTTGTTCGAAAGTTTGATTCTAGTTCGCTCCGGACAAGTCCGTTCAGAAGATGCAGAGCAGCAGACGAGTAAACGGCCTAGTCCGCGTTGTTTTTCAAAATCTCGCACGTATTTCGAAAGTCAGAAAATGCGAAAATAAGGCTTTGCAAAACAGAAGTTTTTAAGTTGGCTGAGACATGCAGTACCATGGCGAGGCCAGAAGGCGTCCAAGCAGCCTCTCCATTAGGTAGTGGCGCTGTCTACAGACTGATGAGACAAGTCACATACTAGTAAATATTGCAATTATTTAACTGAGCTTCAGATCTCAACCTGGATGACGAAAGTTGGACGTCCACTTTTGCTAGAGCAAGCAGACTCTACACAGCCTCAAGTGGTAAGGTTGCCTTGAAAAAAGGCTGGTTACTAGCCAGACTTTTGAAAGTGACATAATAGGAATAGCCAGAATCCTTTGACTGCGAGCTTACTATTTGAGGCTGCGTAGAGTTGGCTTCCCCCAACGCAGCGACTCACCAACAGTATCGAAAACTGCGCACTGCGGAGCAGTGACACTGGGAAATATGCACATGTTTCTGGTAGCAGTGAAAAACCGACAATCTGAGAGAATAATGTCACAAGATGATGGCATCCGGACGCTTATGTCGCGGGTGCGAAGTGCTAAGTAGACCACAGCTCTTTCAAGTCGCCGTGTCCAGTGCTGGCCAGTTCAAGTTTGCAGCGAACGGCGAACAAGCGACCTAATGCGTCTGGTAGCAACGCCAAAGTGAAACAATATACTCTTCTGTAGTCTGTGATGTTAGAACTATTGTTTCATTTTGAGAGGAGGTCACTACACCTACCTTCGGCCTGAGGCCTCAAGTCGACAGCGCCTGTCTGCACCGCAGTGCTCCTCCCTCGGGTGAAACCTCGGGCGTGCGCATTCGTGCGCATAAAAACTGTTATCTTCGGCAGATTCCATTTTCGTAGACCCTTTAAATTCAGCTCACAAGCGAAAACCCACCGTCCCTCGCCCAAGACCAACAGCTGGTCCTCCGCCACATGCAGAAGGGTACTGCAGTGGCTGGCGCATTGGCTGTTGAATTGTAGCCTTGCCGACTATTTTTTGCTTCCTTCTGCGTAAGCTTGAACCTGAAGGGGCTTCAGCTTTCGCGTCCCAAGAGGGTAATTGTAGCAGCAGCGCATGTTTCGGGTGCGACGGCTCTTCGCCGGTTCTTTCACACTACACGGAGATTGTATTGGTTTAGACTGCTCCTGGACTTTCAGCAGCGCCAGATGTGTCACTAAAAGCCTCTTCTTTTGCTCTTCGACACCTCAGCGAAAGCGCCGCGTCTAGCTACCGCTGCATCGGCAGGCCACTTCTGGGCGCTGCAGGCCAGGATGAATGGGCCAGTGCACGAAGTGGCTCTCCCCTCGGGGACTGCAGTCTTGCCCGCAATATCTCCTGCAGTGGAAGCTGCGGAAGCTGCTGCTGCTGCGAGGGAAAAGCCCCCGCGCCTCCACTCCCCGTGGGAGTCCGCAGTAGACGTGGCTGCTTCCACCTGCGTTTCGGGCTCCGAGGGGTCTGTGCCCTTCAGCTCGCAGCAGCAGCAGCAAGAGCAGCAGCAGAAGCTGCAGCGGGAGGCGCAGTCTCCAGTGCACTTCACGGAGGAGCCCGAACGGCTCACCACCCCGAGCTCAGACGACACGGCGCCGGAAAACAATGAGCAGCAGCAGCAGCAGCAGCAGCAGCAGCAGCAGCAGCAGCAGCAGCAGCAGCCGACGCACATGCAGGAGCAAAATGGCCTTGCACTTCACGTCACTGCCATCGACAGGCCTCAAGGCACGCAGCAGTCTAATGGGGGCGGCAGCGACGATGGCTGCAGGGCCTGCGCTGCGCAGCCACCGTCCGACGCAACATCGAGTGTTGCAGTGCAGCAGCTGCAGCGCGGCAGCAGCGGCAGCAGCTGCTGCAGCAGCGCCTCCATTGGGGGCGAGCTGAGGGGGCTGATCAGCGCGCTCGCCTCTGCAGACTCCGCAGCTGGCAGCGGAGATCTCCGGCAGCTGCTGCAGCAGCTGCTGGCCGAGCGGGATTTGTACAAGGCTGCGTTTGGCGCAGCAAAGGAAGAGCTCAAGGTAAGAAATTCTCAAAGTTGTGCTGCAGTGCCCTCGGCGCTGCCGCAGCTGCTGCTGCTGCTGCAGCTGCTGCTGCTGCTGCAGCTGGCAGCATGTTCTGTGTTTCCGCTCGGCTGCTGCGGCCTAGTGGTGATTAGTTTTGAACAATAAAACCCAAAACAGACTATCATTAATTAGTTCTGTGTAGTGCGAATTGTGGGGTGCAGGATCTGGAGTGCCGGCAGCAGCAACTGACTCAAGCGCTGCAGCATTCGGAGCATGCGCGGCGTCAAGAGCGCATGCAAGTGCAGCTGGCTTCAGCAGCAGCAGCAGACCAGGCGCCACTTGAAGCCGCGGGGACACAAGACATGTCGCCTCAGTGGGTCAACAACAGCAGCAGCAGCAGCAGCGGGCAGCAGCCCGCGGACTCCAACGGCGTCCCTGCCAGCAGCACCTGCAGCAGCGCGGAGGGACCTTACAACTGGCTGCATCAGCTGCACGCCTGCGTTGCTTCGGGCACATATCCTCGGCCCGACTTGCTGCAGAAGAGTGTGGAGCAGCAGCAGCAGCTCATCCGGCTGGCTGAGGGCTTGCAGCAGGAACGGGAAAGCTACGTAGAGGCTGTCGCTTGCCTCCACTCACAGTGAGTGCATTTTCCTGATCCTTTTTTTGTTATTCTTTTATTTCCGTTATTTTGTTTCGCGAAGGGCGGCGTTGCTGCTGCAGCGCTAAGTGTACGCATGCAGTTTGCATGCGCGAAGCACATTTGCGCATTTGCGCCGTTCATGCAACAAACTGTGGCTTCTGCTGTGCTACACAACATTTTGATTATCCCTTAATTTTTCTCTCCACTTTTTTGCGTCGGCTTGTCTTTCAGATTGAGAGAAGCGAGAGAAGACGTGTCGCTGTACATGTCCGCGCACGCGACACATGCAGCAGATCTGACAGCCGAGTCCGACGAGGCGCTGAGGGCTGCAGATTTGTGGCTGCAGAACTCGCTGCGAGTCAGCACGAAGTGCAAGTTCTGGGGCCTGGGCTCTGTGCTGCACAGCCAGGAGGCAGCAGCTGCGAGCGCGGCGGAGGCATCCACCACGCTGGCTACGGTGCGGGCTTGCAGCAGCGACATTCAGCCCGATACGTACGCTGCTGCTGCTGCTGCTGCGCTGGCCAACGCGGCGGAGCCAATGCCTGGGGTCTCCGTAGCGCTTGCTGCTGCAGCGTCTGTCTTTAGCGTGCAAGACGACATTGAGGGAGACGAAGATGGCTCCGCAGGGGCAGTGACAGTGGGGCCCGGGGTGCCCTCCGTAGCCACAGCAGAGCTCGAGCGGCTCTGGTGGGGGCAGACGGGGAACTCCCTTGTGGAGAGGCAGCAGCTGCGAAGCCAGAATCGCCAGCGCGAGCGCAACAGCCGCGTCTTGTGGTTCTTGGAGTAGCTTGCCAGGCCATAGAGAAAGCCACGATGGGCGCTCTTGCCTTTGCAAGTGCACATGAAGTGGTCACTGCAGCTTTAGTCCTTTTTAGCACCCACAGAAGTGCTGCGTGAGCCAGTTTTTCTAGACTTTCCCGCAGACACAGGCAGCGCCTGCGGGGAGTTCGTCTTTTTGGTTCAACGGGGCCTGTAAGCAGCTGTGAACACGCCAGACGGCCCGCCAGCAGGGGCGGAGGAGGGGCCAGGGTGCTAGCATGCGGGAGAGGCGCCGCACAATGAAACAAAACGGGACTTCTCGTTTTCAGAATCGAAACACTGCCGTTGGAGGTAAGCAGGGAACCCAGTTGTGTCTGCGTGGATGGGGAAGGGCTGAGGATGAAGCGCTTCCAGTGGCTCAGTCCGCTCGCTGGACATCCTCCGCAGAGCAAGTTCATTTTCATTTAGATCGCATCTGAACTTCCGTCTTTTCACATTACTATCGTTTGGTTTAACGGGACCGTTGTCGTGTGCCGAGCGCTGACACAGCGGCAGAGGGGCACGGTAGACTTGACTGCATCTAAGGGAACGAAGCACTGAGCTTTTCACGTGGCATCTTTCCCCTATTTTAGTGTATTGAGGAGGGTTGAGTCACAACTCCGTAGGCGGTAGAACATCGAGATGCTAAACCATAAGGCCGATCCAGACGGATTTAGCGGCCAAAGAGCTGCATCAGGCAACTCGCACGAAATGTCTTGGAGAGACGACGGCTGCTTCCGAACGTGAGACAAACAGCATGCCATTTACCTTATTTCAAATTGGACTGAGAGCCTCGTCACGCGGCGGAGTAGAGTCCATGAACAGGACGGTCTTCTTAGCTTAGTGTGGAATGCACACAGGAAGAACAATGTTACGGAGCCTTTACTCAGCAAACTGCGGTTGGCTACTCGGAACTGGCTGCTTCATACTGAGCCTCTCTTGTAGGGAGGATCGGACATTGCTGATATGAGACAATTTAACAGCAAAATGCGGCTCCGCAGGGGCGGGGAATACTGGCCCTGGAACTAACAGTCCCCCATCACTCAAATTCATACAGATCTTTTGCAGTTGTGGATGAGTTATTAAAACTTGAAACCCAACTCTACCGTTTGTGAGGGTTTTGCTCACGCTGAGGCCCCCCTGTTTGTTGGGGCTTGACTTGTAGGTTGTGGTCCTTCCTGAAACAGCCTCTGTTCACACCAATTATTCTCCGCTAACTAATATAAATGGTAAAGAGGAAATAAGTGGGAGAGGGAATTTGCAATCTTCGGGCAACTTCTTGAGGTAAGCGGGTGGACTTGTCCATGTGACCACCAGAAGAGAGTTCCTCAAGTGCCACTCTTAGCCCTAGAGGGTATTATGACGCGGAGCATCAAGGCCTATAACTGAATACATACAAGCAGCGTTACAACTTGGAGCTGCAGCCCTCATCTAACATTGCGGCTGCAACACCTTCGGCCGATAAGGAGGCCATTTAACGGGGAAGTTATGGAAGTTATGGAAGCCTCTTGGTTCGCAACTAATAGAGGCCATAATGGGACATGGAGGGGCAGAGAGCGACAGTAATGAAGGCCATGCGAGCACCAGCAACTTGCCGGTGTGGCTGATGCTTCAGCGCTGCCGAGGTTTCGGGTGGATGCACGGAAGGCACTGGGGTTGCCTTGGCCTGATTGACTCTGGCCGCAACGCAGCGCTGTTTTCACGAGTTGTATTGGTGGCGGGAGATGAAAGCGAGTCTTCAGACTCCGCAGATGCTTCTCCTGCCAGTAGAAAGTACACTGGTGCCGCCAGTTCAAGTGGCGGCTCTGCGGCCTTCAGGAGGGGTCAGGCAGAGGCTGGCGATGATGTGCTACGCATATTAGACAATGTGGCTCCTGTAGAGGTAGAAGCGGCGCCTGGGGATTGGAATGAAGGCGAGGGGAAGGAAGAACCCGCAAGCATGTTTGCTGCTCTCTTGCCTTCATCCGCCCCGACGGAACGCAGCAGCATAGAAACGAAAGCCATTGAGGGGGAGTTTACAGTTATGCATAGGGTGAAGGAGGACCCGCCTTCAGGAGAAGACGGCGATGAACTCCAGCTCTGCTTCGGTAAGGCGCAAGGCAGCACGGAATGAACGCAAGTTGCTGGAGCAGTTGGCGCATTGCATGCAGAATCAAACAACAGAGAAGGATCGAGGCATATGCATGCATACATTAACGGCCTTTAATACACATATATAAATATAATGCAGCCCTTACTCAGCCCTTGTGTCTGCAGATTTAGGTACCGCCGAGTCTTGTAGCGTTCTTGTTTGTTCCACCCTTGCTTGCAGGGGAGATGCTGTGGCACCCAACGCCGCCGCTGCTCATTGCATGCCGTAGCCTCTGGGCAGCCCCTCAACGCATGCGTTTGACGAAGTCTGCTGGAGAATCAGATCACGAGCCGCAAGCAGATGGGGAGAGCGCAGCAGCAGCAGCGCCACCAGCCCCAGTCCTCGTGCTTTCCGACATCGACGAAGACGAACCTGTCTCGCAATCCACGGATTCCAAAGCCTTACCTTGTGCGTTTCTGGCTCTTGCAGCCGCTGCAGGCGCAAGGCAACAGCAGCAGCTCTCAGACGGCACTAATGAACTCCCTCTTTCATTCGCCAGGGCGAAAGATAGACTTTCGATCCTGGTGCTGGTGCCATTTTTGTGCCCACAGCGGTTGTTGGAGTATCACGGGCTGTTGCACAGACTCTGAGAGCGACGCTGAGCGACAGAGATGCTCTTAGCCGGATCGCTTCAGATACGTGAGGCCATTTTAATAATCCGACCTTTGCAATCGTGGGACCTCTGTTTGCAGCTTTCGTGTCTACTAACTCTGTTCAAAAGTGAGGCGAAGTGATCTGTCGTATTATCTGTTTCTTTCTTAGAGTGGTTTGTGCGTTGCTTTCAGGGTTTCGGTTTCGCTTCAGTCGCTCCGCCAGATGCCATCTACTTTGTCGAAGCTTTCAAGTGCGACCTCGGAGGTCTTCCACAGGTGCTCCTTCATATTTCACAATTCGTGAACAAAGAAGTACAAACGGTTTCGTTAGTGCGTGTTCTGTAAAGGTGAATAGCCTATTTCCCAAATATCAGCTGATCTGGTGGTGGCTGATATACTTGCTTTCTGTGGGGCTGTGGCTGCGTCGACAGGGCTGCATCCGACTGGGCCACGTTCGGCAACGCAGCTGTCCAAGCAGCGGCGGACTCAGCTGAAAGAGCTCAAAGGATTTGGAGGGCGTTTAGAGGAAAAGATAGCAAGGCAGACGCTGACAAGGAGGGTGATGGCGAAACGTAGGAAATAACCTGCGGCTCATGGGGAATGAAGAGCTGCATTTCCTGGGTTCATACATTCATTTTCCTAGACAACACAGATGTGAAACATGCACATTGAATGCCAGGCTACAACTGACCTGGCGGCGTAAACAGGCGCTCTTGCGACACTCGCAGCATTGCCGTATAGTCAACCATTGCACGCTTAGTGGACTGTTCAATTAGAGCGAACAGGTGTTGCTGAGGCGACTCGTTTTCCTAGGAAGGCAGAGGCAGCTGGCGCTGTGTTTGATTCATACAGACACACAACGTGGCTTCAGGGGCTGATGCGTACACGCACCTTTGCTGCATTAAAATAGCAGGTTTTTTTCAACAATTTGGCCTCAACACTTCACGTTTGGTGTGTCCCGCTATCGAAGCCGAGCTGAATCATTTTCTGCTGATGGATTCGATTGTGGCGTTAAGCAGCCGGGAACGCAGAAGCGGCTACCGATGCGTTTACACTGAGTTGATGCGTTTGTGTTTAGACCATCTGTTTCTAAATCAGCCGCAGTGATGCACTGTTTTAGGCTCCAGTGGCTATGTTGTTGTGTCAACGAAGGCTACTTGCTGGTTTAGAACACGGCATCGTCTTGACAAGCTGTCCTTGTCCTTGAACTCATACCGTGTTTGTTTAAGATAGCATCACATTTGCGAAGTTTTGTTCGCAGAGACTTTAAGACACCTACGGACTGTTAGAAGCCTAGCTAGAATGTTAGAAGCCTAGCTAGTCCCCGGAAGGTCTTAAGCTAACAGCCCAGTAGTTCAGGGAGTGACAGTACCAGCACGCTTCTGAACAGATTAGTTCATTTCGTGCCAAGCTGAAGATGCACGACGTTCCGAAACACGGCACTTATTCAAGCTGCACAAAACCGGTAGAAGCCCAATTGGAGGATTGCGCGAGTGCCTACACAGGTTTAAATGTTGCGTTATGCTGGAATGCTGATAGGCGCATGCATGCGTTCACACGTGCTACGGTGCGCGGCTATTCCTGTAGGGGAGGCGTGTAAAAGAGGGGCTAGCCAGAATCTCTTGCGCTTTAGCCGGAAGCAATCACTTGGAGCCGGCGTGAGCAGCAGCTGGCGAATGAAATTGTTGACTTGATGAAAAGGTGGAGGGGCTTTCTTAATGCACCAAGGGGGCTGCAGACTTTACATGTAAAGCACGGCTGTAATCACTCTTGAATTATTTATTTCTTTTGGTAGCTCGTGCTTGCGGTTCAAGCATAGACAAGCAACTCTTTGCAATGCTGGCAGTATGGGAGGCTGGCTTAACGCAGCTTCACCGACCGCTACAGTTTCTTCATTCCTCAAGCCTATCTACACATGCGAAACTCTGATGGGCCTTCATCTTCAGGTGACGTGGGCCTGGCCCTGCGGACTCATAGGCCTTCATGCAGTAGTAGTTGTTTGCTCCGAGGCATTAATTAGCTTTAGTGCGCTTAGCGACCGCAAACAACTTGAAATGAGCGCAGTGGCAAGACACAAGACTACGAAGAGTTGTGGCCCTGTACGTGAAATCATATGCGTTTCCCTAATTGTATATTTCCAACACTACACACAGTCCTAGACCTCTAGTAAACAGCTCTACGAGGCCTTACGCACCACGCTATTCAGCATGCGAAACATTCGTGATGAGGTCCCTAAACAACGAAGGCTGCTTCGGTCTAATTGAGGGAAACTGAGACGGCCAGTAAGGAACAGCATAGGGAATAGTGATAGCCACGATAGGCCTGTGCCGCAAAGGGAATCAGAGCTCTACTGCATCCCTGGCTTTCAGTGCAGGTTTGGTTTCTGGCTCTTCAGTGGCAAACTACTGAGCGAAACTCTGCGTGCTTGGCCCCCAGTAGTTTCGTTTCTAAAACAAAAGCTATTTTGCCTCTTTTTGTCTTTAAGACAGATCAGTGTAGGGCTGGAATAGTTGCGTCGAAACACTTTTCGCTTCAACCATTCTGCCTGAGAGGAGGAAGATTTCCAATGGGTTAGGCGGAGAGAGCCTGTGCATAGAGTTCCAGGGATGTCTAGACAGCAGGCCCTGTACGTGAAACCATACGCTCCTGCCTAATAGTATATTTATAAAATAAAACGCAATGCTACGCCTTGGGGTTCCTGGAAATGTATGGGAAAGCACGAGATTTCAATGCAGCTAGCAGAGGAAAGATGTTCGCTACGGCGATTAAAGTAACAAAGACAAACTGACGCACAATTTTGCACTAGAAAATATCTGTAAAAGACCTCTGAATGACCTCGCAATGGTGCGCTGCCCAAAATAGCCGTTGGCGAAGATGGAATGGCGCGGAGCGGCTGCCTCAGGCTGCAATGCACCCTGCTATGGAGTTGCAAGTGCAAGTTACTTAGGCTGAACGTGTTCAGTCTATACATTCTGCGCATGCAAAGATACCTTATTTTCTTTTTGTTGCTTTTGGACGCTGAGGGGCTGGCAGGTCGGAGGTCGGACTGACAGCCTGGTGCACAACGGATCCCTTTTTCTGTTCAAATTCCGGAAGCCTTTATTGACAGCAAGAGCCCCAATAAATAGGCCACCGACTTTTTGCGGCTAAAACCTGTTAGGAAGGTGCCTCTTCGTAGCCAAAGTTTCGAAATTCTCTGTTGCTTGCCAGTGCCTGCCTAATGAGCCTGTCTAATGCGTTTTGTGACTATAGACTTCGATCATCCTTCATTTTAGCCTTCTACTTCCTGTTTGGTACGAATTCTAGTTACAGATTCTGGTGAGTACTAGCTGCGAGCATCATGAGCTGCCCACTTCCCCCCTTGAATCACCCCATCAGCCCGAACTTGCGACTGAAGAAAGGCTGTGCCTCGAGCTCCCCATTAAGAAAGCCAATTTAGCGCTGAGCACTTTATTGAGCTTGGTGCAAACGAGGGAGCTTCAAGGGCACGATACTATAACTTTGCAGCGCATTGCAGACGTTCCACTGCAGCGGCTGGTGCCAAAACTTGCCTTTAACACGAAGGAGCTAGCTTGTACCAGTCTAGAAAGAACCCAGATCTCTTAATTAGCATAGTTCGCCATTGTTAACGTGTTCTTAGGATGATTGAAGCTTTAGTCTCAGTTTGCACGTAAGGTGGTGCGCGTGGTGGTAGTGAGAAGCGACAGCGGCCACTACCTGTGCGAGGCCAGTAGTGTTCAGCCACAGAAAACACTATCTTCCACCCATAATTACAATAACTATGGGTTTTAATTAACATAAAAACAAGATGAGCTTTGGCACAGTCCATTTGGCCATCCGCTTCCATGCCAGCACTGCGCACTACCCCACCTGGCGCTGACCCAGAAAGGATCTGGCAAAATGTTTCAAGTTCATTAGATCTTCTTGCATTTGGATGTCCTGATAAACGGAATTATGGTGATTGATGAATTGAAATGGGTAATTTCGCGTAAATAAGCATGTTTTGGGCTATTTTTTTAGAACGTGCCGCATGCTGGTGCTGTCGCTCACGAACGTGGCTTGAGCTGACCGTTGTGGTTGCCTGAGAAAGCCACGGGAACTGAAAACACACTTGGGAAAAGGACGGCGTCCAGACCTGTTTTTTGCATGTTTTTCTCTTTTTTTAATTCAGAGTTTTTAATCTGGTTGACTTTTTACCGCGAATTTAAGGTGGTCGCCCGGTGTTTGGGCGCGTCAAAGGAAATCGAGCTGTGGGGCACAGCAAGAAGCACTCCAACGACGAAAACTAGTAGCGGCGGTCTGTAGAAAATTCTGAACTTGCGTTTCAAGTTCCCGTCGAGGGTATGTCTGTGGGCGGGCACAAAGAGGCCGTGGAGGCTGCCTCTCGAGGCACCTCCTCACCCAAGCAGGATGTGGCTTCTACGGCGATCGACGTGCCCGCAAAGGGCAGCGAAGACTCTGCAAAAGCGGCTTCCGAGGGAGGAAAAGTTGTAATATCTCGTTGCGAGTGGTGGGCGACGACGACGGCCTTTTTCTTTCTCGGGATGAGCTCGCTGTTCGCGTGGAACAACGTGTTGTACCTGCTGCCGTACATGACGGAGCAGTTTCTGGAGGGCTGGGACGCGGGAAACTCGCTTTTGGGGGTGTTTCAGGTGGGGAATTTGTTGGTGCAGGTGTTTTTGATGTTTGCGGGTTCTCTGAAGGAGATTTGGCTGCACCTGGGGCTGTTTCTGGGCTCGGTGATGTGCGGCGTGCTGGGCCCGTGCGTGATCTACGGCCCGCTGAACACCCGCATTGCGCTGCTGCATGCGCTGTGCCTGGTGCTGGGCAGCGGCAGCGGCCTCGTGCAGGGCAGCGGCTTCTCCTACGCAGCCGTAATGCCCGTGAACCAGGTGGGGGTCTACAGCGCGGGCCAGGGCTTCGGGGCGATCTTCTCAGTGGTGTTGGTGGGCATTTTGTCTTACACAGCAGTGGACATCTCCGTGCGCGAAGACGTGGCTGCGCTGGTCAACGTCACTGCTGCTGTCAGTGCTGCAGTTGGCCTTCTTTGCATAGTCTTGATAGGGCTGAGCATTCGGCAGCGGGGGGCGCGGCAGGCGGTGTCTCAGGCGCGGGCGGAGAGTTCTTCGGAGGTGGCGAAGAGCGCCAGCGGCTGCACGGAGCTGCAGGAGGTGGCTTCCGTGTCTGCTGCTGCTGCTGCTGCTGCTGCTGCTGCAGCGCCGCAGAAGCGCAGCCCGCTCTGCAGAGTGCTGCGGCACTCGGGAGTGCCCATTGGCTGCGTCTTCGTGCTGTTCTTCGTCACCTGCAATCTATTCCCCAGAGTGGGGCCCCTGCAGTGGGCCACCGAGGGGGCCCCCAAGAACCACCTGGTGTGGCTGCTGGGGGTGTTTCCCTTCGGGGACACGCTGGGCAAGTCGCTGTGCGCCTTTGCAGAACAAGGCCGTTTCTTGAAAGGGCTAATAATGTTTTCTCCGCGGCTGCTGCCGTGGCTGACTGCGCTGCGGCTGGGGCTCTACGCGCCCTTTTTCCTCAGCAAGCACCTCGCGGGCAGCGCCGTCTTCAACGCTTTCTGGTTTCAACTCTGCGAAATGGTCTTCTTGTCAGTTTCTCACGGCTGGTTCGCCACGCTGGCTTTCATTTACAGCGTCGACGCTGTCCCCGACGTGGCGGACAAGAAACACGTGGGGCCCGTCGCCATCGTCAGCTTGATCCTGGGGATCATGTCAGGGCTTTACTTCGCGCTGCTGTACAAGTGACCTGCCGCTGCAGCGCGCAGCAGCGCGCAGCAGCGCACGCGAGGCCCTCAGGCGCTTCCAAGTCTTCTTTTTTCCTGCATTTGTGTTCTATTTGTCAAGCAGCCCTGCTGCGGCGTTCCGGCGAGGTGCAGCGCCTGCACTCCGTCGCCGAGCTTCCCGGGCCAGCAGCCACTTCGCAGCCGCGCTGGCTGTCGGGTGTCCGCCTTACAATGTCAGGTGCGAAAATTTCGCTATTTAAGTGCAGGGGTGGACACTTGGCGCGGGGCGAGGCACTGCATGCATCAATGCGCAGTACGGGTTCCTGGGGGTCTTGCCGTACGCCTCATTCTTGACTGCATGAGCCGCTGTGTAGGTTCCAGAAACACCTCCAGCAAGTTAGATACATAGCTATGAAGCCAAAGAGTCCTCCTTGAGGCATGTGCGGCTGTGACGTTTCCACAGTCCGCGGGTGCACTGCTCACGTTCAATTTCATGTGTTGGGCAGCCCATGCCTGTTGTAAATACCCGTTTCGAGGATTTTGAAACTACATCCCTACAGTCGGATACATTTGACCTTTCGCTGCATGTTCGACGAGCGAAACGAAACAAAGTTTTTCTTTTCCATCTAGCTAGCAGCAGGCACGTGCCTCTGCCAGCGTACTGCAAAGCGGAAAGCAGCCCCGCTGAGGGCGTACTTTGCTTGAATGCATGTTCAGCAGCTCTAAGATGCCTAGCATCTAGCGGCAAATTGCTGCAGTATCGTGTAGATATATCTAGCAGCAGAGGGCAGCAGTTTCGTGTAGTCACACGGCGAGGGCCTTCTTCGCTTCGTCGCTCAGAACACACACATGAGGCACTTCCCGAAAGCGATCGTTGTAGTCTATTCCGTACCCAACGAACCACTCCGTAGGTCCTGTAAATCCGACGAAGTCCACCAGCGGCATCTTTCCCTTGACTCTGCAGAAATAGAACAACAGATGGCGCCAATTCAGCGGCCTATCCCAGGCTCGTGCAGCATTCGAAAGCAGCACTGCGGGCCTGCAGATCTCGTTCGAAACGCAGCGGCCCAGTGCCCACCTGACTTGCAAAAGGCCAACAGTTCGCACGCTTTTGGGCTCGAACTGGGCCAGCCACTCCCGGACATGTCTGTAGGTGTTCCCGCTTTCCACGACGTCGTCAACAATGAGCACGTCTTTGCCCTTCAGGCACGTCAGCTGGTCTGCCACGAACTTCACCTGAATAAAGCAGCATTTGGCCCGACAAAGGGTCGAAAAATGCACTAAGTTGCATTTTGCAGCCCCCAGAACAGAACTTGTTCAGTCCTATAGCCGCGATTTGGGTCTAAGGATTCAGAACTTGGGGTTTGGCACTGGGGCTGCGGCCGCGGGACTACGTGCAGAAACTGCTTTTCGCTTCATCTCGTGAAGTCTCACCTGCCCAGTTGCTGCGCAGTTTCGGTAAGTGCTGATTTGCACGTAGTGGTGAAACAGCTCGAGGCTGCGGCCACTGCTGTCTAGGCTAAGAGGAAAGCGCAGCGGCAGAGAAAAATCGGACACTTAGCTCGCTAGCTCTAAAGGAAGCAAAGAAACGGTGATAAAGAGAAGAACAAAATGCAAAACAAGCTGATATCAGTTGCTTGTTTGAAATGTTCAAAAAAAAGAAGAATAACTCGCAAGAGAGCCCACCTCCCCTGCTTGAAAATGGAGGCACTGAGGTCGCCAAAGAAGGTTCGAGCGCCCTTCAAAAGGCAAAGCAAGTGGAGCTCGCCCTCTTTATAGTGTTTGCGAATGTCGTAGGCCTGAAGGAAACAAAAAAAGATTCAACACGCCAGCTTCGGACACAGGAAAGCTACCCTGATGCTGCTAACTGAAGTAAATACAATTAAAATGCCTGGACAAAGGACTTCAAATGAGTCTGAACAGATTTTACTGAGTCCATCTTTACAGAAACTTCTGAAATGTGCTCTTACCATCTTCTCTATTCTGTCGCGCAACAAACCCTGCGGAATGAGAATGCCCTTTACATGTCCGGCGCAAGTAGAAGGAATGCAGATTTGGTCGGCGGTGTACAAGTGGCCATCTTGGACTGCAATTGGGTCACTCCCGAGTCGCTTTTCGCTGAAGTTGAAGAGCAACGCAGCAGACTTTTTTGGTTCTTTCTGTCGATTTTGAAAAGCACTCTATTCGTGGACACATTTTGGCTTCACATACGCCGCAGAAGCTGCACTTCACCATCGCAGCAGGAGAAACAAGCTGAGGCTGCACCAATTTCACAAATTGCTGCAGCGGCACATGCAGCAGCGTGCGCAGCGTTGGGTAAGCAGCTCACCTCGACATCTTCGGGAAAGCTCGGGGAACTTTTTTGCAAAAGAGGCTCCCCCAAAAGATGCACAATCTTCAAGTGTTTTGCTGCGAACTCGGGGCCGGAGAAACCCGAATTTGCAGGGCAGTTGGAGGCGCAGTTTCACTCGGCCTTCGAATTTCCCCGCAGGCGAATAGTGCGCTGCAACGCGCTCAAAAAGCACGCCTACGCCAGCGTAACTTCAAGAGTTGATAATATTCTGTCTTTCTAAATTTAGACACATTCAACTGTTACTGTCAGGCGAGCAGCAGCCCCTGTTTTAAGGCGTGCAAAGACCCAACTGCATTTGGTCTGGTCCACCCACAAGCCACTGCACGTCGAGAACCTGCAGCAAACCGCCCCCCATCTGTGCCATAAAGCCTCGAAATTGAATGTTGTCAGTGACTAGATTATTTAGATTCAATTTAATTGGTATTTGCGCGAAAAATTATTCTGAACGCCTCTCGTGGCGTGGGAGGCGCCGTCCTGCAGCGGCGCAACAGAGAGTTCAAATTAAGCAGCAACGCGTCAGCCATTCAACTGCAGCAGCAGAAAGAATACGGGCAGAGAAAGCAAAATTTTTCTGATTTCTTGTTTAGGTTGCTCCTTATTGACAGCAGCAATGTGCTGCGGCCCCCAGAAGTGACCTTGGAAGCCTCCACAGGCAGTGTCTTGCAGTACTTAATGCTGCGCGCTGTAACCGCGGGGGCCCAGCCAACACCGCGGCTTAATGCTCTTCAATTCATTTTATTTCTCGAAGAGGAGTTGTGGCAGAAGGGCTGAGTCCACAGCCGAGTTGTTCAGCCAAAGCCGCGGGAAGCTCTCCCGCTAGTTCTGTGCGCATTCATGTTTCCGGTGTGAGGAGGCTTGCCTGCTGTCGCCTTTCTGCATTTTTAATTTTGAAACATTTCTGCTGACTTCCAAGACGAAGGGAAACCTTTTTTAATTCCGAAACACTCGCGCTGACTTCCAAAAAAAAAATCTTTCTGTCTGCAGCAGATCCACTCCTGTGGCCACAGCCACCAGAACCACTGACTGCGACCCGCCGATCTCACGCGAATGGACCAGACCACTGGTCCTTTGCCTTTTCCCAGTGGCCAGCAAACACCAGCTGACCATTCAATGAGTGAAAAAGGCATTTTTGTGGCCTTCTGCCTCCAACAGCCCCGTGGGGGAAGCAGCACTCTGCAGCTGTGCGTTTCTTGTGAGCTTTCATGGAGCCTAGAGAAGCCATTCTTGTGTAGACCCGCAGCTTCTAATATATTTAATAACTGCTGCTGCAAATGACTTGCTTCGAGCTACTGATGTATGTAACTACTGCTGCTGCTGCTGCTGCTGCTGCTGCTGCTGCTGCACATGATTTGCTGCGAGCATAGACCTAAATGGCACGGCTTCAAAGGGCTGCAAGGCAGCTTCTTGCACGCCCCAGAAACGCGGCTTGGCGACTTCGGCAAAAAAACCCACGAGCCCGCCCGCGCTGCTGCTGCTGCTGCTGCTGCTGCTGCTGCTGCTGCTGCTGCTGCTGCTGCGGCTAGTCAGCAGCAAGTGCAGCCGGGCCACGGGCTCACGCCTGGCTTTGCCCGCAAGAATGCAAACAAAATAAATTAGTGAGTGAACAGTGTCGGCGCTCTGCAGGGGTGCGCGCAGCAGGTGTGTCTGTACACCCGAAGTGCAAATGCTGCTCGGACTGCATGCAACTTTGCCAGCTTCTGAATGCATGCAATTCTGGCTTCTGAATGCATGCAATCCTGGCTTCTAGTGCATGCAATCCTGGCTTCTGAATGCATGCAATTCTGGCTTCTGAATGCATGCAATTGGGGCTTTTGAATGCATGCAATTGGGGCTTTTGGATGCATGCATGCAATTATGAGAGCTTCTGAGACAGAGTTGCATTTAACAATCCCGCCTCCTGCAAAGTGGCACTTCGGGCCGCCGACAGCGGCCTCGGGGGGAAACCCTCTAGCAAGGAGAAGCCTCCAGGCGCGGGGGCCACCCTGCAGCAGCAGCAGCAGCAGCAGCAGCAGCAGCAGCAGCAGCAGCAGCAGCTCCGTACGAAGCAAACATTGAGTGCGTTCTCCTCTAGCCTGGTGTGGGGCAAGTAAATGGCATTTAAATGCTGAAAAAGAATTTAAATGCTGCATTCCAGTTCTGCAATGAGCTGGGGCGGCAGCTTCTCAGGTGTACATACACTGCGCGAAGCCAGCAGCAACTTGCCTTTCCACAAAGTCAAAGAGCTGCTGCACTGTTGCACTTGTGGGGAAGTGCTGCGCAGTTCTTTGGCCATCATGAAAGCGAAACAAGATCTGAGTCCTGGGAGCCGAGGGGTCTGCTGCTGCTGCTGCTGCTGCTGCTGCTGCTGCTGCCCGCGACACGTCCACTGCAGCAGCAGCAGCAGCAGCACCCGCCGGGTGGTTCGGCGAAGTCCGGTCCCCCGAAAGGCTCTGCCCTTCGCCTCCAAACAGCACATACTGCAAACCCGCACAGCCACAGGCACAGCTCAATTCAAAAGACCTGCAGCAGCAGCAGCAGCAGCAGCAGCAGCACCGCAACAGCAGTCTGACGGCAACAGCACCGCAGCAGAAGCAGCTCTGCAGCAGCAGCAGCACTGCAGCAGCAACAGTACTGCAGCAGCAGCAACAGCACTGCAGCAGCAGCAGCAGTACTGCAGCAGTAGCAGCACTGCAGCAGCAGCACTGCAGCAGCACTGCAGCAGCAGCAGCACAGCAGCAGCAGCAGCAGCACAGCAGCAGCAGCAGCAGCGGGGGCCCACCTGGGGAGGCGCGGGGGGAGTGTAGGTTTCTTCGTGGCGGTCGTCCAGCAGCACATGGACTTGACGGCCTCCTTGCTGCAGTTCTCTGGGCGCGACTCTGCAGGTGCAGCAGCAGCTCCGGGTCGCACACTTGGGCAGCAGCAGCAGCAGCAAACCCCGCAGCAGCAGCAGCAGCAGCAGCAGCAGCAGCAGCAGCACACCCTGCCTTGAGCTCCTGGACAAAGTGGTCGTTCTCTTCAACTCCGAAAGGCCGGAATTCTCCTTCGTCAACTCGAAATCCATTTTTGTAAATGGAGACTCGACGGGCCCCAGGTGGTGCTGCCCCCACGCTGCAGCAGCAGCAGCAGCAGCAGCAGCAGCGCAGCAGCAGCAGCAGCAGCGGGGCCTGGGTGCAGGTACGCCACAGTTCGAGGGTGCAAACCCGCAGCAGCAAATCCAGCAGGGCTGCGCGCGGCAAAGCCTGCTGCAGCCTCAGCAGCAGCAAGCTCCACACGAGCTGCTGCAGCAGCAGCAGCAGCAGCAGCCGCAGCAGCAGCAGCAGCAGCTCGGGAAGACCCACGTGGCGTTGGGAAAAGCTGAAGAAGGATTCTGAATGGCCAGGCCGGACCTCTCGCCCCCCGAAAAGGAATTTGTTGCTCCGTTTTCGTTTGGAGAATCTTCTCCGGACCCCCGGAGGTCCGCGAGGGACCTGCATGCAGCAGCAGCAGCGCAGCAGCAGCCAGGTGTACGTACACTGCGCAGCAGCAGCAGCAGAACGCTGCAGGCGGCGCCGAAAACCCCACGAAACTGCCCAAGTGGGCCACTGGACCACTGCCACGCACGCAGCAGCAGCAGCAGCAGCAGCAGCAGCGGAGCGCAGCGGGGCGCAGCAGCGCCCTGCAGGTGCGGCTGCGCGGGCCCCCGCAGCAGCTGCTGCAGGGGCCCCTCGGCTGCAGCGGGAGGCGCTGCAGGCAGCAGCAGCAGCAGCAGCTGCTGCTGCTGCTGCGGGCCCCCGGGAGAGACCCAGTCAGCCGCGCGCCACACAAAGAACGCAGCGGCTGCCCACAAACTCGCCTGATAGCCATGGCTCGTACGCGGAGAAGGGAAGCAGCAGCAGCAGCAGCAGCAGCAGCAGCAGCAGCAGCAGAGGGTCCTGCGATGGCAGAGGAACGCAGGGGCTCTCGCTCGAGTCTGCCACGTAAAGGTATTTATTTCGAAATAAAATAATTGTGCAAAGACTCTCAGCAAATGCAAAAGCAAAGAAACTTAAACACTTGGGGTGTCACGACGCTCGGCGCTGCCCTGGGGGCCCCTCGTCGCCTGCCGGCTGCAGGCCGCCATAAGTCCTACTTCTTGTTGCCTGCAGCAATAAAAGGCAATTGGGGCTTTTAGAGTTTCTTTATTTGCATTTATTAGCTGCAAATTCTTCCCAAAGTTCTAAATAAACGCCCCCGAGCGCAGCGCAGCAGCCGCAAAGGCCGCGTTGCTGCTGCGGCTCAGCAGCAGCAGCAGACAACCGGCAGCGTGGCTGCCAGGGCTAGAAGACGGTCTTCCGCAACTTGAATTGTCCGCTTCGAATTAAATTTCGAAAATAATTGCCATTTAGTTGTTTAAATAAAGCGAAGAAGGGCCCCCAAGGCGGCTCTGGCCCGCGCGCGCTCCTGCTGCTGCTGGCGGGGGCCCCTTCTCTGCTGCTGCCGGCGCCTCCAGCCCCCCGCTTCCTTCTGCTGCAGCCACCTGCAGCCAGCTGCTGCCAGCTACTGCAGCTGCTGCAGCAGCAGCCAGCTGCTGCTGCGCTGCATGCATGCATGCAGGGGGGCCCCCAGACTTGAGATTACCCCCTGCTGCTCATGTCGGAGGCCTTCAGCAGCGCCGTCCGCCTCGGGGGCCTCGACGACTACCTCAGCCCCGCCCAGGAATGTGTGCTGCCGCTGCTGCAGCAGAGCAGCAGCACGGAGAGCCCGAGGGGCAGCAGGGACGCAGCAGCAGCTGCCAGTGACCCTGCTGCTGCTGCTGCTGCTGCTGCTGCTGCGGGCGCGGTGGCGGCCCGGCCCCGCCGCCGCAGAGCCCAGCAGCGAACAGCAGCAGCAGCAGCAAGCGAAGAGGCCGCAGCAGCAAGTGGAGAGGCAGCAGCGGCAGGGAGAAAGGCAGCAGCAGCTCCGGACGCTTCGCAAGCTGCAGCGGGAGCAGCAGCAGGA
This sequence comes from Eimeria necatrix, assembly GCF_000499385.1. Lineage (NCBI taxonomy): Eukaryota > Apicomplexa > Conoidasida > Eucoccidiorida > Eimeriidae > Eimeria > Eimeria necatrix. The sequence continues at coordinate 12,750 of NW_013651701.1, read as the reverse complement.
GCAGCAGCAGCAGCTGCTGCTGCTGCAGACAGCTCTCCTCCCTTGCCCTCGGCCGCAACTGCTGCAGCCGGCGCAGCGGCTGCAGCCGCCGCAGCAGCAGGCGGCGCAGCAGCCCCCGCAGCAGCAGCAGCAGCAGCAGCAGCAGCAGCGCCGCGAGCTGCTGAGGGCCTCACCCGCGTGGGCAAAATTTCTCTCTCGGACTGCCTCAGCTGCAGCGGCTGCTTAACTGCAGCAGAAGATATTCTTTTGAGGCATCAGTCAGCAGAGCAGTTCTTGCTGCTGTCGCGCAGGGCCCCCTGGGGTGTACGTACCCCCCAGCCCGACGCAGCAGCAGCAGCAGCAGGTGCGGCAGGTGCAGCAGCAGACGCAGCAGCAGATGCAGCAGGCGCCGCAGCAGATGCAGCAGGCGCAGCAGTTGGCGCGGCAGCAGGTGCAGCAGCAGATGCAGCAGCAGATGCAGCAGCTGCAGCAGCAGGTGCAGCAGCAGGTGCAGCAGCAGCTCCTGCTGCTGCTGCTGCTGCTGCTGCTGCAGGCCCGCGCGTGGTGTGTGTGTCGCTGAGCACGCAGTCCGTTGCTGCAGTGGCGCAGCACTTCGGCTGCTCCGCAGCAGCTGCTGCTGGGCGGCTGTCTTTTCTCTTTCGGCTGCTGGGCGCAGACTTTGTCTTCTCAGCAGCAGCAGCAGAAGCTTTGACTCTCTTGGAGGCCCACAAGGAGCTCGCTGGCAGACTCCGCAGCCACCAGGCCCTCCTGGAGAAACGCAGAGCAGCAGCAGCAGCAGCAGCAGCAGCAGGGGCTGCAGCAGAAGCTGCAGCAGGGGCTGCAGCAGAAGCTGCAGCAGGGGCTGCAGCGGGGGCTGCAGCAGCGCCAGCAGCAGCAGCAGGTGCTGCAGCAGAAGCTGCAGCAGAAGCTGCAGCAGGGGCTGCAGCGGGGGCTGCAGCAGCGGCAGCAGCAGCAGCAGCAGCACCAGCTGCAGCACCAGCAGCAGCAGCACCAGCAGCAGCAGCAGGAGCAGCAGCAGGAGCAGCAGCAGCTGGCCTGGAGCTGCTGCTGCCGAGCTCCGGGCCGCTGCCGCTGCTGACTTCGTTTTGCCCAGGCCTTGTGCTCTACGCAGAAAAGAGTCTGCAGCAGCAGCTGCTGCTGCTGCTGTCTCGAGTCCGCAGCGCGCAGCAAATCCAGGGGCTGCTGTGCAAGTCGGCCTTCAGGGGGGCCCTGGAAGCAGCTTCCTTCGCGCTGGCCCTCAAGGCCTACGCCTGGCGCGGCGGCGCTGCTGCTGCTGCTGCTGCTGCTGCTGCTGCGCAGCAGCAGCAGCAGCAGCAGCAGCAGCGAGAAGGGCGGCGGCAGCGCGCGGCTGGGGAAGGCGGCAAAGGATATGCGATGTGGCAGCTGCTGCGGCTGCTGCTGCGCAGGTCGCCCTACGGCTGCTACTTGGAAGACGCGACAGAAGGTGCAGCAGCAGCAGCAGCAGCAGCAGCAGCAGCGGGGGATGGAGCAGCGGCTGCTGCGCCTGCAGCAGCAGCAGCAGCAGCAGCAGCAGGCGGGCTGAGGCCCGGGGACATTCTGCACGTGTGCATGATGCCCTGCTTCGACAAGAAGCTGGAGGCGGCGCGGCCCGAGTTCCAGCGCTCCCAGCAGCAGCAGCAGCAGCAGCAGCAGCAGCAGCAGCAGCAGCAGGAGGGCGGAGACGCGTTTTGCTTCGCAGAGTCCAGCCTGGCCTTCGGCTGCTGCTGCAGCCCGTGGGCTGAAGTGGATTTGGTTTTGGCCACTTCGGAGCTGCCGCTGCTGCTGGCAGCAGCAAAAAGGACTTTTGCTTCTCTTCCTGCTGCTCCTCTGGACTGTTTGCTGCCGGGCCCCGCGCTGGGGCTCTCAGCCCGCAGCCTCTTCAAAGCAGCAGCAGCAGCAGCAGCAGCAGCAGCAGCAGCAGCGCCGGCTGATGCTGCGGCGGCGGAAGACGCTGCTCGCGACGGGCGGCTTCAAGCCGGGGCGCCGCACGCAGCAGCAGCAGCAGCAGCAGCAGCTGCTGCTGCTGCTGCTGCAGCGCAGCAGGCTGCTGCTGCGCTGCCGGCGTTCCCGTCGGCGTGCGCGGCTGGCTGCATGCAGCAGCAGCAGCAGCAGCAGCTGCTGCTGCTGCCGCGGCCAGCAGCAGTTCTGGCCGGCAGCGGGGGCCACTTGGAGTTTTTGTTTCTGCAAATTGCCCGGGGCTTCTTCGGGCAGCAGCTCTCAGCAGCAGCTTTTGAATTTGTAAGAGGGCCCAACGAGGAGCTGCAGTCGCTGGCCCTTTTCCCCGCGCCGCAGGCCCCAGCAGCAGCAGCAGCAGCAGCAGCAGCAGCAGCAGCAGCAGCAGCAGCGGGAAGCTCAGGCCCCGCCAGCAGCAGCAGGGGCCGCCGCCGCGGGCTCTGGAGCGACTCCAGCCCGGCGCTGCTGCGGGGGGCTTTTGCCTACGGCTTCCGCAACATTCAAAACGTGGCGCAGCAGCTGCGGCAGCTGCTGCCCCCAGACAGCAGCAGCAGCAGCAGCAGCAGCAGCAGCAGCAGCAGCTTGATTGAGCCCGAAGCCATTGGCTCTGTAGTGCCGCACTTAGTCGAAATCGCCGCATGCCCAGGGGGCTGCCTCAACGGCGGGGGGCAGTCAATTAGCTGCGAGGGGGCCTCAAGGGAAGCAGCAGAGCAGAAAGCAGCAGCAGCAGCAGCAGCAGCAGCAGCAGCAGCAGCAGGGCCGAAGATCATCGGGAAGAACCGGGAGCCGCTGACGAGTCTGACGCGGCTGCTGCATGCAGAGTTCCCTTTGCTGCAGCCCTTTGAACACCCGCTGGTGCTGCCAGCATATTTGTATTTGTTTGGCTGCTGCTACGGGGCGGAGGGGGGGGCAGCAGCAGCAGCAGCACTGGGCCAGTTCGAAGGCTTGCTGCAGCAGCAGCAGGCCCTGCAGGCCGCGCAGCAGCTGCTGTGCACTGACACCGCTGCTGCGCTGCCCCTCCGCTTCTGGCTCGCCCCCAGAGTCACACTTTTGCTGCGCTGCAGCTTCAGCGCGAAGAAGGGGGGCAAGCGGGGCCCCACAGTGGCTGTCTCGGACCTCAAGTGGTAGTGGACCACTGGTCTGGACCACTGGTCCGCTCCGCTGCAGCAGCAGCAGCAGTAGCTGAGGCGGCCCAGCCGCTCCCAGGTGCTGCATGCAGCTGCGCATTGTAGTGCTGCTTTGCTGCACTCTTCTGCTGCTGAGGAGAGAGCAGCAGCAAACGCCTCCAGCTCTTTGGCCAAGCCCGGGAAAGCCCAGCGGGCGGCTTTCGCATTTTCGTGTTTCAGCCATTAGGGGCGTGCAAAGTGGAGCTGCTTTCCTCGGAAATATATTTTTAAAAATTAAATTTAAAATATTTGTCGCTGAAAGAGCTGCAGCCGGGAGAGTCAGCCTGGGAAGCAGCAAGTGGAGGATCCAGCTCTGCCTGCGGATCTAGACGAGGGCCGTGTGCAGCAGTTTCTTTCATTTGAAACGCAGATTCACTGCGGCGAAAAAGCCCAATTTCAAAACTCTTTTGAATGAATAGAAAGCGAAGAAGGGGGAAGTAGAGAAACAGCTGCAGCAGCAGCTGCAGCAGCTGCAGCAGCAGTTCGGAGCGATTCAAGATCTGCAGTTCACGTTTGCAGACACCTGGGCGGGGGAATAGGAACAGAGCCCGCAGTGTCAGTGCTCACTTTGGTTTTATTTGCAAATTAGAAATTAAAAATTAAAATTAAAGGCAAAAATGAATGAAAACGCTAGAGACAGTGTCCAAATAGTGGACTCGCTTGCGAGTGCCGCTGGGCCGGGCTCTGTGGCCCAGCTGAAGCGCCTGCTGGCCCGCGAGGAAAGCCGCTTTCGCGCGCTGGCCGCAGCAGCTGATCTGGCGGGAAGTGCCCAAAAAATTGGAAAATTAATTCAAGAAAACAAATCTACGGAAGTTATGCAGGCCCGTAAGCTGAAAAAGAAGCTGGGAGGCCTCGATTTGCTGCTGCTGCGGCTTTGAAGTGCCTTTTGACTCGCCGCGTGCAGAGCTGGAGGCTGTGTGCAGAGTTGAACTGCAGCTGCGGAAACGAGCCAGAAAAGCACTCAACTATGAAGGACTGAAGGACAACGAGAAGTTGAAAAAGGAATATTCCAAACTTAGTTGCGAAGTGCAGCAGGAAATGAAGCGGTCAGCTCTGTGTTCAACTTGCACTTGTGCAGAAGTTGAATTCGGCCGCCAGGTACGAAGCGGCGCAGCGCCAGGCGGCGGAAGCCGAAGAAGTGAGCGGCTTTGCAAAGAAAAGCCCCGAAATTCGAAATATAATTCAAAATTAATTCAAAATAATTAAATGAAAAAGACATTTGGGGGAAAGTGCACGCAATCCGCAGTTTGCAAGTCGACTCAAAGTTTCGCTGCGGGTGCTCGAGACACGGCTGCTGGCGAAGAAGGCGGAGCTCGTGGCGATGACGCGCCGAAACGACGCGGTTTGTTGCATTCGAGAAGTTTCGGTTTATTTATTTTTGAATTTATCTTTTGATTCCTTTCAGGCGGAGAAATACATCCGAGCTTCTGCTGCGGCGCTGCGGACCCCGAGGACCTGCCAGGCGAGATCTGCTCGCACGGAAAGCTGCGAAGCTCTCGGCTGCGCTTTCCGCGAGAACTTGAACTAAAACGTTTTTAATTTTGTTTTTCCTTTTGCGATCTTTTGATCCATTTTTCTCCCGCATTCGCCGCTGCCGAGCGTGGCCCCAAGTCGGCTGCGGATCGCTTCCCCCCAGGGCCCCACAGCGCAGCTGGGGCCGTTGGCTGGGATGCGAAGAGCCCTTTGCTTCTTGCAGTTCTCTGAGTGTTTAAAAAGCCATTTATTTTATTTTTAAAGGTCTAGGAAGCACTTTCGCGGCGGATCGGCCCGCAGCTTGTGCGTGGCTGCGGTTTCGCAGGGCGGCCAAAGATGGCTTTGCTGCTCGGGGCGGGCCCTGCGCGACGCGGCTAGTCAGCTAGCGCTCGAAGATGTTGGTGGGTGGGTGCGGCAGGCGGCCGTTGCTGCTGCAGCAGCTGCAGCAGCTGCTGCCTCGGCCGCAGCTGCTGCAGCAGCTGCTGCCGCTCGCCGTGCTGCTGTGTCTGAGCCTCGACTTGGCGTCGGCCTTCACAATCAGCAGCTGCCGGCCAGCAGCGCGGCCTCAGCCGCAGCGGCAGCCCTCCCTGCTGCCGCCTTCTTCCCCCCTCCTCCTCCGCCGCCGCAGCAGCAGCAGCAGCAGCAGCAGCAGCAGCAGCAGCAGCCGCGCGCGGGCCCCCGCAGAGCCCAGGGGCCCCTGGGCCGAAGTGCCCCTCAGCCGCTTCCGAAACCTGGGCATTGTGGCCCACATCGACGCCGGCAAAACCACAACTACAGAAAGAATTTTATTTCTTACTGGAGTTTTGCACAAAATGGGAGAAGTCCACCACGGGGAGGCGGCCATGGACTGGATGGACCAGGAGAGAGAACGCGGCATCACCATCACTGCTGCGGCCACCACCTGCTTCTGGAGCAGCAGCAGCAGCACCTGGACCACCAGCAGCAGCAGCAGCAGCAGCAGCAGCAGCAGCAGCAGCAGCAGCAGCGGCGGCGGCGGCGGCGGGGAGGGCGCTTCGCTCGCCCTCCCGCCCTCCTCCCTGCTGCTGCCGCACCAGCACCAGCACCAGCAGCACCCGCAGCAGCAGCAGCAGCAGCAGCAGCAGCAGCAGCAGCAGCAGCAGCAGCAGCGGGGGCTGCTGCACCGGCTGAACCTGGTGGACACTCCGGGCCACGCGGACTTTGCTGCAGAAGTGGGGCGCTCCGTGCGGGCGCTGGACGGGGCCGTGGTGGTGATCGAGGCGGTGGGGGGGGTGGAGGCGCAGAGCGAAGCAGCGTGGCAGCAGCTGCAGCAGCAGCAAGTTGCTGCTGTTGCTTTTGTGAACAAAATGGACCGCCCCGGCGCCTCCTGGAGCTGCTGCCTGCAGCAGCTGCAGCAGCTGCATGCAGCTCCCGTTGCGCTGCAGCTGCCGCTCGGCGCAGCAGCAGGCTTCGTCGGCGTCGTGGACCTGATCCGCGAAGTGGCGCTCGTCTGGCCCGACAGCAGCAGCAGCAGCAGCAGCAGCAGCAGCAGCAGCAGGAGCAGCAGCAGCAGGAGGAGCGAGGCCGCGAGCTTCCAGTTTCGCGTGGAGCCAGTGCCCCCCGAGCTGCAGCAGGAGGTCAGCAGCAGGAGGGCAGAACTTGCTGCTGCTGCTGCTGAGGCCTCCGACGAACTCACGGCCAAGTACCTCGACAGCAGCACTTTAGCAGCAGCAGACATTCTGCAGGGCCTCCGGCTTTTGACTATTCAAAAAAAGATTCTTCCAGTTCTTTGCGGCAGCTCTTTGAAAAATAAAGGAGTGCAGCAGCTGCTGGACGCAGTGGTTGATTTGCTGCCTTCTCCGCTCGACAGGCCTCCCGTCGAGGCCTTCCGGCCCCGCCCTGCTGCTGCTGCTGCTGCTGCTGCTGCTGCTGCTAGGGGCGCTGCTGCTGCTAAGGGCGCCGCGCGGGGGGCAGCAGCAGCTGCTGCTGCGGAGGCCCCTGCTGCTGCTGCGGAGGCCCCTGCTGCTGCTGCGGAGGCCCCTGCTGCTGCTGCTGCGGGCACCCCTGCTGCTGCTGCTGCTGCTGCTGCGGGCGCCCCTGCTGCTGCTGCTGCTGGGGAGCGGGTGCTGCTGCAGCCGGACGCGGAGGGCCCGCTGGCTGCGCTGGCGTTTAAGGTTTGCCGAGACCCTTTTTTAGGGTTTCAAACCTTCGTGAGGGTTTTCTCGGGGACTTTGCGCGTGGGGGCGGAGGTTTACAACGCGCGGACGCAGCAGCAGGAGCGGCTGCAGCGGCTGCTGCTGCTGCACTCGAACTCGCGGCGAGATGTGCTGCTGCTGCGGGCTGGGGAGATCGGGGCTGTCTTGGGGCCCCGCTGCTTCTCCACGGGGGACACTCTCAGCAGCAGGGGGGCCCCGCTGCTGCTGCAGCAGATAGCAGCGCCGCAGCCGACGGTGAGCGTGGCGCTGGAGGTGCAGCAGCAGCAGCAGCAGCAGCAGCTGCTGCAGGCGCTGCGGGCCTTCGCGGAGGAAGACCCCTCGCTGCAGGTGGCCGTGGACCCCGAGACGCAGCAGCTGCTGCTGCGGGGCCTCGGCGAGCTGCAGCTGGAGGTCGTGCTGCAGCGGCTGCAGCGGGAACACAAACTTGCTGCTGCAGCAGGGGCCCCACAGGTGAGCTACCGCGAAACTGTTGCTGCAGCAGCAGCAGCAAAAGGCCGCTATGTGAAGCAGTCTGGGGGCAGGGGCCACTTTGCTGAAGTTTGGCTAAGAGTGGCCCCGGGGGCCCCCGGCAGCGGCTGCTGCTTCTCAGACGAGAGCCGCGGGGGCTGCGTGGGCCCCTTTGCTGCTGCAGTGCGCGCGGGGGTGCAGCAGCAGCAGCAGCAGGGGCTGCTGCTGGGGGCCCCCCTCGCGGACCTGCAGGTGACCCTCTTCGACGGGGCCCTCCACCCCGTCGACAGCAGCGAGCTGGCCTTCCAGCTTGCTGCTGCTGCTGCGCTGCGCGCGGCCCTCAGCAAGGCCCAGCCGCTGCTGCTGGAGCCCCTCGTGCTGCTGCACATCTGCTGCCCCCCCCAGTGTCTGGGGGCCGTCGTGGGCGACCTTGCTGCTCGCCGGGGCGCCGTGCAGCAGCTGCGGGACGCCCCAGGTGTACATACACCGCAGCCGCATGCACCGGGTGTACGTACACCCCAGGCGGAAGCGTGGGGTGTACGTACACCCCACAAAGTGGTGATCGCGCACGTGCCCCTCGCGGAGTTGTTTAATTACACAACTGTTTTGCGTTCGCTTTCGCAAGGCAGGGCCTCGGCCTCCACTTCTTTCCTCAAGTACGCGCCAGTCCCGCCCCACATTCAGCAGCAGCTCCTCGAAAAACGGGCCGGAAAACTCAAAAAGTGAACCTGCTGCTGCTGCTGCTGCTGCTGCTGCAGCAGCGGTGGGGGGGGGGGGTGGGGGGGCT